>NW_027281450.1:0-135000 GCF_046629955.1 Centroberyx affinis
TACATTTTGGATAAATATCATTACCTTCATCATTCACTATCTCTAAATATGTAGATGAACAGGTCTGTTGTCATTTTGTCAACTAAGGACTAATGTGGCCAACTTTAAGTATCTATTTTGGAACAAAACTCTTCATATTCAGTTCCATACACACTAGAATCTTCAAGCTGGTTATATTCTGAAATAGTAGATTTTCTTTGACTGTGTCTCTACCTGTACACACACACAGCCAGAACAGAGTAAAACTGGTACAATAAACAAACACCATCACACATTTGTGCTATTTCAGTCACTGAATTAGACACCAAGCACCAAATTAACAGTTTTATCATACCTCCAATTGTTTTTTTATCACTTCTATCTTGTCAGTCGCACTTTTTCCACCAACTTTGTCAAAAGCTGCGTGAGATTTCAATTAAAATGTGTTGGATTAGCAGGTAGATGAAACGCGAGGACGCTTAGGAGCTCAGACATCGTTCCCTTTCTGGTCATAATCTTCTTAGAAACGTGCATTTCTTCATTTTGGTCTGAAATGAAAAGAGGTTGTTGTTGTCTTTGTTGTTAGTCCCGGTGTTTATTAAAGTTTGTTCCGTGTCGTCTGAAAAACTTCTGCAAAGCCGGCGGTTTAGATTCATGAAATGAAATCCATTATGTTTACAAATTCTATAGCGTGTAGCATTTCACTGCAGCAATATGCTTTATAATTGGTGTTGCAAAGAGATACAGAGATAGTAATTATTGTACGCTGACAACTTGCATCTATGGCAAGGCAGCAATTATCATACAGGACGAAGAGCACAAAAGGTAGCCGAGGTGCATGTGCAATTATGTTTTGCGTCACGTAACATGCGCCGCCGTGGGAGGCGACCGTGCCCGGCAGTCACGCATCGCACCGATCCTCATATTCACGCTCACTGAACCGGCTCATCTGTTGCCGCAAGCTGCAGAGAAATAATATACTGTGTGACAGGGAAAATATAGGCTTCTGAGGTTTGTGAGAAGCAGACGTGGCCTGTGGCCGCGTCACGTAACGCACCTGCACGAGTCGAATCTGTAATCAACAAGTCGCCCGTTCAGCTCTGTGTGATGAGACGCCAAACAACAGAAGACTGTGGCATTCGTTCCAGTGTTTTGAGATACTGAACTTCTGAACCCCCCTATAAATCTAACATCTGTAAGCTACCATCACATCTCCTGTAACTCACTAGAATGAGAAAAGAGCAGCAACTCACTTTTCTCAACACAGTTAGAAGATGCTGTAACTCTACTGTGAGCCTGTTGACAAGTTGGGAACTGAGCCAAGTCGTCCAAAGGATGAAGGATGCTCTCTATGCTCTCTGTAGTATTCCACACATATCTCCGGTCATTTAACCACATATATTTATCCCAAATTAAAGTAAAGTTATCTTTAAAGGCAACAGTAAGATTTCCGTCATGTCTACATTGTGAGAGAGATGAGATAGAGACAGGGAGGAAGGGTTCAGCAGGGATTATTCTACACATCTAGATGGATAGCATAAATGGAGATACAGTATCATCATGTGATATGAATAGGCTTGTCATCATCATCATCATCATCATCATCCATTACCAACCATTATTTCAATATATGTAAATGACTTTTGTATAACGATGAGCTCACGATCAAAACACATTTTTTCCCTATGAATGAAGTAATTCAACAAGTAATGTAATGTCTTCTCTATTTTAAATCCAGTTTTTCAGAAGGATCTATAATATCATTTGCTGTGTTTTTTCTTTAACTGTTATTGCGATTACAGTAATTAATCATATTACTGCCATTCTGTTATTCCCAGTGGGAAACCCTCATCTGAGTGAACATTCCTCCGTCATGATCTACTGAATTTTCATATAAATAAATGCCCATTTTGCTATTCTCTAATTGCCTATTGATGTAACACAATAGTGAGTCAACCTACAGTATATTTTGTTTGTGAATGTGTTTTACATTTCCGGGTTTTGTTTGGAATAAACAGAGGAAGAAGAGCTGGGTAGTCAGCATGAGCAGCGATAGCCACCATGGCTGAACAGACAGAGAAAAAAGAAACTCAAACTGCATCAACAGAAAATCCAAGCTCCGCCCCACACTGTTTGATTGACAGGTGATCTCTGGGAAGAAGGTTTTACATATTACCACTTTAAAGTAACAATGAAATGAAAATATACTATTTATATTTCAAATTGTTGACCAGTTCTCCATATCATGGCCTACACCCATTTAACAAAAAATGCCAAAAGATCTTGTTTCATTTTCTTGTATTTTTACATCAAATTTGATTTGATTAGTTTTACTTTCTGGAAAACGGCCCACAGATGGAGACTAAATTAAAGCAAACAACAAGAATCATTACCTGAGAAGCAGCAGAAACAGACAATATGGCTTTAGGAATGAGTCAGCAGCTTGTGTGTTGATGAAGTACCCTGCAATAAGCCCTGTAATCAAGTTCAGGGGAACTTTACAGTGGATTTGGCAGGTTGTCCCGACTCAAGGGACGCAACAAGGGCTCCTGGTCCGATCCATCTGTCTCCGAATCAGGTCATCCAAAAAAAAAAATCTGAGGCAGAGATGCTGGACGGGGCGACAGGACGGGAGGCACAGGGCCGACCGGCTGCCAACTTGGCTAAACACACCGGTACCAGGGTGAATCACATCTGTGTGTATGGTCATTTTTTCCGCTTTATCGACACACGGCGAGAAGGTAAGACGGATATTCACACCTATTCAGGATTTACTTCTCTTGAGTCTAGTTCTCGGCAGAAGAAAAAAAACCAAAAACGTATAAATATATTAAATATAGATGAGATGATTAATGCATATGCTCATTATTTCCAAGCGAGGGCTCCATTAATTAACCCCCACCCCCGTTAGCGAGTGTATTGGCTGCTGGTGGGTGTCGAGTTGCAGATGGCAGGGGAGCCTTCGGGAATCCAACGCGAGCTATTTGGAGCAGCTGCGTCGGCGGGGATACGCTTCCACACACTTCCCAGGGTTTTCATGCTGGAGAGCTGCAAGTTTTCACAGGAAACCGAAGAAATATGTGCTAAATGTAAGAGCGGGCGAGGCTCGAAAAACTTTCTGAAGACGCAGTTGGAGAAATTAGCCAGAGTATACTGAGGAGTCACGTGACTATCATGAGTGAGTTTTGTTTTTTTTTTCTCTAATGAAGCTGAGACGATCCAGAGGTCCAGATGGTTGTGAACTTCAGTTTTCTCTGAGGAAGCTCTGAGCTGAACAGAGACACTGATGTGATGTTCTGAGGGCCAGTTTTGGAGCTTGTACAGTTACTGTGGAGGGAGTAGAGAGGGGCAAAGGGTTCCCAGTAATGCAAAATGCTTGAAAGGGGAGCCACTGCTAATGCAAAAAGGAAACTATTTAATTATTCAACCCTAAGCACAGACATCACAAAGATAAAACAGGCATTGCTGCCCGAGTAAGAGTGTATCCACTCTCAAAACATGTTGCTTAAAGTTTGCAAGTAGCCATATTTTGTGCTTTATCTTTCTGACTGCTTAGATCCCTTGTTGGTGATTTTGCATATTATGCCTCATGATTATAACACTCTTCAAAGCTCTTGGACACAGGGAACACACTTGACAGGTTAACTAACAGCTTCACACTTCCATTTCCCCTTGTTAGAAGTTCTACCAATTTACATGAAACACAAAAGGCTCTATTTGCACTACTACAATACTACATAAGGACGTCCAGTGATTTTGAATAATTGTATCATTGGTTATTTTAATGTTGCTAATTATTTTGATTGTGCTAATGATTAATGATTAATGATTTTAATGTTAATGCTGAAAGCAGTAACCCTGCCTACAGCAGTCAGACTGTACGATACAGAACTGAATGGAACAAACGATGGATAGCTGAAGTCTTTGGGGTCTGTTTTTGTTTGTTTGTTTTGTGTTTTTGTTGTAAATCGTTGTTTTTTTATGGCATTTTATAATGTATGCATGGTTGTATGTAAGTGTATGGTTGTATTTTGTAAATGTGTATGTATGAGTATGACTGTATGGGTGCATGTGTGTATATAGATATGTATAGTTTTACCTTTTTATGATGTACAATCATGTATAGATATATTTCTATTTTTATTAATGTAAATTCTGCTTCTATTCAGTTAACTGTGAGCATGAATACTAATAAACCCAAACTCAAAACTCTAACTCAATGTTGTGCGAATATCTGCCATTTCTGTAATTTGTAAAGTGAAAAATCCTGTGCAAATGACCTACCGTGTTTAGGTGAAGACAAAGGTTCCCTTGATAATATTAATTGTGTGAATCAAGCTAATCTAATTTCAGGTATAATTTATTTTTAGTGTACAATTCTATTGATTTCTATCTTTGTTCTGTAATAAAAAAAAATATGGAGACACTAGTGGAATCAATAGAGGAAAATTTTTAAAGCATTTTGGTACAAACTTCATTATTAGCACATTTTATTATCCTGTGCAGAAATGTTTCAAGAAATGCAGAGAGAGTTTGGGGCTTAATTCATTAAATACATGGAGGTCCCCACATAACACTAGTAGGGCTGGGTATCGCCACTGATTACCCAAATCGATTGGATTCCGATTCACAAGGTCCCGATTCGATTCGATTTCTGATTTGATTCGATTCAATATCGATTCGGTTAGGGATATTTCAGTTACAATATCAATTTTGCTTGGATATGAAAGAGATTCTCAGAGAACTAATGCTCTAAATTGTACAAGGAACCCTCTAACCTGGTGCATTATTAAAAATATGAATGTTTACATTAAAAATTGAACCCAAAGCAGTTACATTAATGTACTTTTTATTTAACATGACCACACACACACACACACACACTACAGCAGTCAACACAATATAGTGCAAGTTGTGCAACTCTACAGGCATATATTAAAAGATCGATCTCTGGATTTTATGAATCGATATCGGATCATTCAAATGAAGATCGATTTGAATCAGAAAAACAATTTTTTAAACCCAGCCCTAAACACTAGTACTGTGAAAATACAGCTGAAGTCATACACAGTATCTCTACTGTTCTCCCCTACTGACAAACTAAGGTTTATGTAGGAGAGGGCTGACAGGATTTCGGCTGCTCGTTGCCGCTCTCCGCCTCCAGACCAAAGCTCCACTCTGCCCCCGCTTTCCACACTGCTGGTTCACATAGTTTCAAATAGTTAGGAGCTGCATTCACGTCATATGGGAATAACCGTCATAACGACTTGACAGCTCAAAGCAGCGACTTGGAAGTGTTCTCACGACTTGTTTGAAGCTGTCAAACGGCATGATTTTCTACAGAGTTTTCTGAAGACTTTGTGGTTGCTCCTGATCAGTTGTTTCATATTTAACAGACATGCTTTAATGTCTGATGTCTGAAACTGTACGTTTGAGTTTATATTTTACAGCAAACCAAACACAAATGACAAAAACTTTCAGAGTTGTGATGACAAAATGATTTATATTTGGACAGTATTTGGACAGTTTACTTGAAATTAACATGTTACTTTTACTTGACTACAGGTATTTCCTTGCTGAGTTTAGGAAGTCAGAGAAATCAGGTTCCTTCACCAAACCCTGAGTTCCCAAGTCATATTTAACACCTGAAACATGATGTGAACATATGAAGCACAGAAACACAGAGCAGCAACAACATCAGATCCTGAATGGCAGACTGTCGCATCACCCACAATTCAAATGCAGCAAATTTTGGAAGTTTGATTGGTGTTTAAGCTGAATGGGAATGTAATTACTGTATATCTGGCTTCTTAAACTACTGCAATGCAAATTTTGACCACGTCTTCACTTTGAACTGCCCTGATCAAAGCACAAGCATTCAAATTCCTATAATATGGCCCCTTTAAAACTGAGAACTCTTTATTTTTTAAGGGGCGTGGGCAATCCACTCTCCTCAGTCATTTTTTTTTTTAGCACGCTGCATGAAAAGCCTGCGCTCTAATCGCTACTGATCCTGGCTGGATAAGGTCATGGGGTGGCGGATCACTATCTTGCTACACTGTTCTCTATGGCTGCCGTCATGGATCACTGTCTTGCTACGCTGCAACAACATCGATTACACATCAAAGCCACGAGCTGCTGTGCAGATTTGCACTTGTTGTTGACAGTGGGAGGTCTGAGAGGGCTATGAAATATGGAGGATAGAGGAGAGAAGGTTAAAGAGGCAGTGCTAAAGTTAAAGTAGCTTTTTTCCACATTAAACTAACAATAACATACATATCACTCTGCCTTTCTGTGACCCTGTGTGTTCATGCCTACATCCCCCTGTTTGCCTGTTTTTTTGGGGGCGTAAACAGTTTGCATTGGTAGAGTCGTATGGGCGTGGCCAGCGGTGATCTGGGTTGTGGCTATCAAGGTGAGGCTAGTGGCCACAGAGCATGGAAGAACAACAACAATGGAGGAAAGCAGTAAGAAAAGAAAGAACATTGAGGATAAACGCTCAAAAACACGGTGAACATCAGCAACTTCTAAGGCTCGAGATATTTTACAGTGTCCTCTTCATCCTCTGTATGGAGAATTTTAGCTCCTACCCTCCGGACGGAGATTTAGACTACCAAAGGCCAGGTCTAACAGGTTGAATAATTATTTTATTTCCCAGGCCATCAAACTGTTAAATGCTCATGATGACCCAGCTGATGATTAGTTTCCCATTTAACTACTGGGGGCTGATGATGGTTTTAGTGATGGCTAAACATACTCTAGGTTTCCTGTTGTCTCTTCATGTATTTTATCATGTTTTTTGTACCTGAGTCCGTGTGCCTATGTCTCTGTGTGTTCTATGTTTTTACCTGGCTGCAAGACAAATTTCCCCTTGGGGACAATAAAGTTGAAGTTGAAGATTGATGTTTTTTAATGCAGATTTGTCTGCTTCATCACCTGTGGAGCCTTTAAGCTGCCATTTCCCTCATCCTGAGGCTAGATGCCAGCTCATCAAGATGAGTGACAAGTATTGGGGCAGGAACTTGACTGACTGAGGGGAAGGAGAGCGGGACTTTTGGTATATTGCCGAGGAACCTTTAGGGATACCTGAACGGAGTTGGACGTCATCAGCGTGGTAGCATTAGCTTTAGCTCCCAAAAGCTGCGTTTTGTGAAAATGGAAGACTTTATTGGAACTTTTATGGTGGCGTGGACATAATACTAAGGCCAAGGAGCCTTAATGAAAGTTTGAGCCACCAAGGAGCAGACCACAAAATGAAATACCTGGTAGGGGTTTTTGTATATAGGTCTATGGGAAGCTAGTAATGGCATGCAAAAATCAAAGCCATCTAGCATGGCTTTGGGGCTCCATATTGTAGCTGTAACCATGACACCATCTCTGGGCCTAAAGTCATGCCATGTCAGTCATGACACTAATGGTTTTCCCACTGGGAGCCGGTCAGTGTGGGTCAAGTGAGCAAAGCTCTTGGCTGTGCCGTGACAAACTTACGTAACACAATTAATGACTCACCAATGTCCTAGTTGCTTAAAGCCCGAAGTGTTTTTTTTTTTTATCATCAGCTCTACCCTGCTTTTCACTCAAGTTTTTATTTGTCACTTCCTATGGATGGAAAAATAACCTTTCCTTAAAGCTCTATTTCACATTTTATTACCAGAACTAAGTACACATTATAGTCTTGTCTGTCTGTCTGTCTGATTGGAAATACACACGTTTGGGTTTGTGGGTTGGTTTGTGTGTGTGTGTGTGTGGGTGGTTGGGTGAGCTCGCCTAATGGACAAATTAGTGACCTGTAATGACATGCTCAGCTTTCTTTTCTTTTTTTTCCCCAGTATGTTTTCTTTTTTGTAAGCTGTTGGGTTTGTTTTTCATTTTTCTGATGGGCGGCTGGGGTTTGAGCGGCTTCGATTGCATGGTATAAAAACAGAAATGAAAAAAAGAAAGAAAGAAAAAGTAAATAAAGTAGAAATGTGTGACCATACCTGACACCAGAATTTTATTTGGACAAATAAGGTGAATCTACAGCGTCTCAAGGGATCAGGCGCTCTTTTCTGTCATGTCCTGATCTATAAGACGGGTGTATTTTAAATCAAAACCTTACTTTGTGAGTTTCATAGTACTAACACATGCAGCACGAACACAACAGCACCTCATATACAGTATAGTGCAAAGGTAAAGTGCAAGACAGTAGACTGCACACACACACATCTCTACATATAAGATCAGTGAGGTAGAATATCCACTAAGATGAAGGTTAATGTAGCAGCAAGACTTTTAATCAAGGCTTTATCCCGGCAGGCGGTGTGCTCAGAGGCATACTGTAACTCTAATTTGTACTCTGGTTGAATGAGCAAACATCGCCTTCTGTTTTACCATCGCTAGAACCGCTATCCTGTCAGCGAACTTTGACACAGATCAAACCGCTAATTGCAGGGCGACTATAACGTCATCCACTCACCAGCAGCCTTTCAGAGACTTTGAATAGATACTTAACCCAGGCATAATGGAAATGATTTTATGGAGAAATGTAAAACAGATGGTAAAGCAGTCAGATGAATGTGTACAAACCAACAAGTCCTCCAACCCATATGACCACATAGGTCGTTTGCTCCTACCCTCTAATACGACCCACAGGAGCGTTTCCAATGTGATCTCACAAAAATACGTGAAATTAACACGACCTCGACGAATTTGAAAATGTTCCTCCGCCACAAATTGAATTACGTCCCAAAGGTTGGTTAATGGTTAAATTTAGGCATGTAAAACAAGTTTGGTTAGGGTTAAGGTTATGGTAAGGTTTAGGCAAATAAAACAACTTGGGTTATGGTTAGTGTTACGACCCCTAAATGCCGTCTAGGGTGCTAAGGGGGTAACATAAACTAAGTCCAAGAGAAAAGGGAGCAACACAGTGATAAAGTGAACAAAAAGATAATTTATTTTACCACTGGCTCGTTCAGTGGGTCAGGGAAGCTTTTGTAAGCTTCAGGGTGGCCAAGGCCAAAACAATAAACAAAATTCCCAAAATGCCTAGAAACAAAAATGGCTAAACTGAGTCAAACAAAAAGTACAATTCTAAGCTCCCTGACTGACCAAAAACAGGAAAGAAATAGAGTAAAACAAATGGCAGCACACCCCTTACAGAGCTTCCATGATCTGAGCCAGCAAAGAAACAGCAAAACTGTAAACAGCTACAGCTACAGCATGCACACACATAAACAGGGGGGATGGCTGTCGAGTGGCCAAGTGGCTGTGACTGGAGCTTCTCTCCGGCCTTTATACTGGTCCTGATTGCCAACAAGCTCCAGGTGAGGCCACTTCACGACCAATCACTGAGTCAAAAGGGGGGTGGGTCTGAAACAGAGAGAGAGACAGACAGCAACACACCCCAAACCATGGCCAGGATCTGGCATAGGCCGTAACAGTTAGGCAACAAAAACAACTTGGTTAAGGTTAGGGTTAAGGTTATGGTAAAGTTTAGGCAAATAAAACAACTTGGGTTATGGTTATGGTTAGGCAACTAAAACAACTTGGTTAAGGTTAGGAAAATGGTTTGGTCATGGTTAAATAAATTTTTTTTTAAATGTTTTATATCCTTTGGAAACACTGGGAATCAAACCCTGGTCGCTGACATCGAAGGCAAACGTATACGCCCATCCACCATCCCCGACCACAACACCCTGACTTTCCACCGTGCTATTTCAATGTTGAGAGAGAAACTTGACATGACGTCACATGACGTGGACGCAGACCAACGCAGCACATTGTTGTTATTTACACGACCGCTAGAGGTCGCTTAACTTTAAAGCGTAACTATTGGTCGTAATAAGTTGCTTGTACAAACGACCTATGGAGTCGTTTTTTGGGGGAGGACAGTCTCGTACAAACAGCAGCAGGACATGCAACACCACCGCTACACAGTACTTCTCCGCTGTCTGATAAAAATCATCAAATCAACACTGAGCCAGTTTTTATATCAGTCCACACCCATCAGAGTTAATTTAACACTTTTGATCATTTCGAACAGCCGCCCCAGAGCCATATCAGCTTTATGAGTGGAGAAACAACTCTCCAATCAACACTTGTCCACTCCAAATGTGACTAAAATCACAACACCTATGAACACTGTGAAATTTGCTTTTAGGCTCATTACAGCCACGATTTGGCACCTTGGCATCATTTGCTACACAGCAGATTTTCTAGTGATGATTTTTCAATGACAGTTATTTGGAGTTGACAAGTGCTGCTTGGAGAGTTGTTTGTTCTCTCATAGAGCTGATGTGGCTCTGGGGCGGCTCTTCAATACGATCTAAAGTGTTCAATCAACTTTGATGGGTGTGGACTTCTACAAAAACTGGTATAGTGTTGTTTTTTAACACTGACGATTCTGTCTCCTACACAGCAGTGAGCAGCTCCGTCCAGAGAAAGCTGGACTCACCAACGCTAAATCTTTTCCTCTCTCGTCTCTTTGGTTTCCTTCGGTATAAAGCATCACAGACCGGCCCGGGTGGTGAAGTTTACTGATGTCACATTGCATGATTTATGGGTATTGAAGTTTAAATGTTTCAAACAGTTTCCTCTCGCTGCCATTCGGGGCCACCAACATGGATTCAGGATTCAGGGTTCTTTTATTGTCATTTGCAACCAGTACACTGGAAATCTTACACACTACTTCTCACAGTATCAAACAATTTTTTTTTACAATATTACACTATATACAGTCAGTTCCAAGTATACACAATTAACAATATTTGACAAAATATACAACATTTCACTATACACAGTCAGTTCCTGTATTAACAATATTAACAATACAATAATACTAGTCCATACCCAGGGATGCGCGCACCACAACTACGTGCAGACTTGCCAAAAATGCGCATAAACAGTGTAAATTAGGGAAAATGGAAAAATCAGCTTCGTCAGTCTCTGCCTATGCCAATGCTCAATGCCCATGAGCAGTTTCAGATTGATTGGCCAACCCATTGAGGAGCAAAATGGATGCAGACAGACAGACAGAAGGACAGAGTTTTCCTCATTTTATAGTAGGATAAGAATAAGAATAGTATAAGAATAAGAATATATAATAATATAAGAATAGAATAATGGTAAGGTGCAACAGTAGCGATATGCAAATAGTGATAAAGTGTGAGTGCATGAACAGTAAACAGCATATTCCAATATTTACAGTGCAGAGGTAGTATAAAACATATGTGTATGTTGGTAGTTGTTAAGAGAAGAGTGGAAAATGAGTTCAGTGTCCTATTTATTGTTCAGCATATATAGGACCTGTGGATAAAAAATGGCCTAGTGCAGCTTTAAATCGTTAATGTAGCTCCATCTCACAGTCACCAAGACAAACTCCTTTCTGATTAAGCGCAGCATCTATCCAACATCTATCTTCTGCTGTACATCCTCCCTCAGACTGAGGCTGCAGCCACACTGATCCGTTGTGTCTGTCCGTCTCCGTTCATTTCAGTTCATTTTCAGTGAGAGCTGTCTGTTGTCCGGGCAGCGCTGATGACGCCTCTGTCTCCGTCACATTTCAGTTCAACCCAGTTTAACTTTTTCTGGACGGACGGATTCGTCACCGCAAATCAGAGGCGTTTTTTTTTTTTTTAATAGCGTTGACGTTCCAAAGCAGCCCAACTGACAGAAATCTGTCTTAGTAATCTTAGTAATTCTGTCCGTTTTCTGACGGATCAGTGTGGCCGCGGCCTTACAGTCTCCATTGTTCTCCTCCAGTGTTTTGTCAGAAGCCAAGCCCTGAGTGCAGCTGTGAAAAAAAAAAGGCCTGTGATTCAAAAGCTGGGTGGGCTGAAAAATGAAGGGAAACATTTCCTAGCATTGTGTTGCTGGGCAGAACATAATTAGAGACGAGGACGCTGAACATAATTGGCTGTGACACATGTTAATAGCCTCTCATTTGGACAAATTTGGTTCTACTGTCTACAGCTGGAGCGGAGGGGAGAAATCGAAGTGGATGCTCTTGGACAACAACAAGTCATTATGTTTCTGTGCGAGTGTGGCTGCCAAATGTGTGTGAAGTCTCCGCCAAAGGAGCACACAGCCTGATTGTTCCCTCGCAAAATACCAACCAGACTTTTATCAGTGCACCTGCATCTATGTCAGGCTGGAAAATTGCATTTGTTTAAAATTTGAAGGGAGCACTCACTATGAATTATGGCTATTCTTTGTCACAATGAAACCAGCGAAGGTTTGATGAATGAGGCACTGCTTTTATAAGATAAACTTCAGAGCCATTTAGTAGACTCAGTCCTAAAAGGAAATTATCTCACTGCAAAAAAACAAAAAAAACAAAAACAAGGCCATTCAGTAGAGCTGTACAGCAAACAGGAAGAGAGCACAGATCATTTCAAAGGCCAGGTGAGTTATTGCTGAGGGACAGAAAGCACCGCATGAGCAAAACAAAAAGGAATGCATCTGTAATATAGTATACTCCAAGACTAAAATATAGCAGAGGGAGACGGCATATACAGGAAAATATCTCAAGATGATTCCTGCTTCCTATTTCTCTGTGACAACACATCTGAGGAAGGGGAAAAAAATTGATACCAGCCAAAAAAAAAGAAACAACCCTAAAAATCCTCATGCTATTCTGGAAAGATTATTGAGGTAGAAGAATACGACCTGCTTTAAGATTTCATAGCTGTGATTCATCTCCTCCATTCACGCTGTGCTGCAAAATTATGTGTCTGACCCGGCGTAGCTCCCTGCTCAGGAAGCTACACTAATGCCAGTTGGTTCTCTTTCCGTTGGCTTTGCCCATGCAGAGAACACTGATCTTTATTCAGGCCGCAACAGACGCTGCCCTGCGCTCTCACACCGAGGCCGTAGATATTCGTCTGGTTTCTCCAACAGAGAAGACCTCGTTTGAGCCGTGCTGGTAGTTTGGATACCGCAGGAGGAAAGCCAGACAAATTGGTCCCGAAGGGGAAAGTGGGCCATTACACACTCGGGGAAAAAAGTTTAAATAAGGTAATAAAAGGATGCAAATAAAAATAAAATTAAAGATGAAGAGAAGAGTAGCTCTATAAGGCTCTAAAACAAAATGTAATTCTCCACAATGGCTCAGGCAAATTTCATACTACAATGGTTATGTAAATGTTATGGGTTCCTTGGAGGATACTGACTCAATCTGGAAATAGACATGGATGCTTGAGAGAATTCATCAGCTTTATTTGGGGAAATATCAGTGATACTGATATTTCACAACTAGACATCACAGAGAACAAATGAATGCCTCCAAAAATGCCTTCCACCCTTAACCCTTACTTAAAGGGGCTTTAAGTAAGCTATTACCTTTATTGACCTCTTTTGACGCCCAGCAGGAATTGATAGATTGATTTTTAAAATTGATTTGAACAACAGAACTTATCTCCTCCTCACAATAGATATGAATAAGCAATTCAATCAGAGCAGTGATCCAACAGAAACATCTAGTGGAAAAAGTCATATATCACCATGCAAAATACTGGAATATTGGAAATTACGAAGCTTTGTCATTTGCTTTTTTTTGGCTTGAGAACAAGGCTTTTTAGTGTTTTTTCAGCCCCAAAGCAAAAAATGACTATAATATACAGTATCTGCCATGGATTGATAAGGCTGTTGATCAATACTGTAATGACTGAATGTTTTATGCTGAGATTTCTGGCTCTCAAAACTCACTTTCTGGCCCGTTCTCTGTTTTAGAACAAAAACTAGAAAGTACCAATGTACAGCTGCAGCGACAAAAAGTAGAACTCTGTGCCTTGTTTTCTGACAGTGTGGAGTTTCAAGACACTCCCAATCCGCCCCAACCTACTCGCATTTTAAGAAACAAAGGCTAAAAACCCTCGCTCTCAGACCAAAAAAGCGAATGACGAAGCAGTATTGTTATTCCGGTATTTTGTATAGTGATATATTACCTATTCTCTGCTCTAATTAGCTAGCTTAGTGGTGGAGGAGGAGACTCTACCGCTCTCTTTTGTTGCAAATCCAACTGGTCCCACAGAGGTAATAGATCATTTAATGCCCCTTTTAGACAGGCTCCTTATTTACAGCAACAGCCTGGGGGAAGAATTTATAGGTAGGAGGGTTACACACACACACACACACACACACACACACACACACACACACAGTTATACTTGTGAGCTTCCCAGTATCACAGCAGTTTTGTACAGTTTGCCACTGAGCAGCTCCTCTGAACCAGTGGGGAATAAATGGATGAAGCGCACATTAAACACATTTGTTTCTTTCATGCTGCTCTGCTTTAAAATTATTACAAACAGTTATTATTTTTTTCCCAGCCTTTATTTATCTGGAGAAGGTTTGCTGAGCATGCATACTCTTTTTCAACAATTCCCTGTTTTATATTCTTGCAATTAAACACATTCACAGGGAGCTGCCCAGTACAACACCAGTCTCCTATTGATTCAAGTCAATACTGGTAACTTATCTGACAACATTAAGCCTGTAGACAAGAACGAGGGTTCAGTATTTGATTCAGATGTCTGATTTAATAATCAGTTTAAGAAGGTTGTCCAGTCTTGCTTCCTTAAAGTAAAAGCCTCTGCTGACAAGTGATCTCTGGGAAGTGTAGTGCAGAAACACCACAGCAATGAGCACTTAGCACCAAAGATGGAGACCAAATAAAAAAACAAAACAAGGAACCCGTATAGTGACTTTGCCTCAAATTATAACAACAAAGCAGTTGGAAACGGCCAATGGATAATGTAAGATCGAGGTCCAATGGAGGAAGTTTGCCACAAAGAGAAAACTGCTGGATTTTTTCCTTTTGTAGCTTGCTTGGGTCAATCTTTTTGATTCCGGAGGGCTCGCTTTATATGAAACAAGAAAACGGATACTCTAATTATCATCGAACACAGTGGGGCCACTTTCTTCATGCTGGTTGACATTTTGATTTGAGAGGGAATAATGAAAGCAATCAGCTGCTCAGCCTGGGTTTCCCACTGGGCTCACAACCCATTTGTGACATGTTTACCCTCGGCTTTGAAGACCTCCACATCTCTGTTTGGCTTTTTGTCTGCCTACAGGCGCTGTCACCATCATTACTATGGCGAAGCCTCTAAACCGAGTGTGAAAGGTCGCGCCGCCCATACTTCCTGTGTGTCTGTTGTTAGTGTTGTTATCGCTGGTAAATAATGGGCCGGATGGAGCATCAAAACGAGTCAAAAGGTAAAGATTAACTTCAGTGATCCCTGAGAGGAAACCGGATCGTTGCAGCACTAAAGAATATAATATAGATCCTACATCCTCATCATTCTTATACAAAGGTCCTATTAGATAGTATGAAGTCTTGTTTGCTTCAATTTTTTAGCCCAGTGCAACAGCATACGTGCAGGTTGGGCAAACGCATTGTTGGCTGTCCACATGATCAGATTGATGGAGACAGATGGAGAAACATATGGGCAGAAATGTGTCCAGAAATATGTACCGGCTCATGCCCAGATGATACAGTATGTAGGCTACAGGTTGTGTACACAGACTCAGGTCAAACAGGACAGATGTACAGACTAGTCTTGACTATTACTGAAAATGTTTGATTTTTACCAGCTTACATGATACAGTCAGTTGAACGATGAATATCAGGCAACAATTTTGTGTGTGTGTGTTAGCCTGCTGGCTAGTTAGCTAGCTAAGGCTGGGTTCAGACTAGAAGCAGCATTATTATTATAACCTTTATTTAAACAGGGAGGGCCATTGACAGCAAGCTCTCTTTTACAAGGACGCCCTGATTACAGTACATATAAAAACAATAAAAGCACACAAAGTTATAGTATCAACAACAAATCATATATAAGAACAATAAAAACAATAAAAGTACATATAAAAACAATAAAAGCACACAAATAAAAGCACACAAAAGTTACAGTATAACAACAATTGATGCATAGTGGGATTTATGTGCACGAGTCACAGGGGTTTTCACACCAGAAGCATATTTCTTGGTCCATAGCCTTCCTTGAGTAAAGCTGCACCACACAGAAGTGAAATGTCCTGTGAAAATTGGCTGTACTTACGCTGTGCTCTAAAAGCCGAGGCAACAGCATCCCAGCATCCTGCCTGTGTGTGGAGAAAATAGACTCAACACTGAAACTATCACTGCAGGTCTGCGGAGCTCCGTGAGGCGCTGCATGCGGCCGGTGTGTTCACTTCAGTTGGTTCCGGTTCTGGTGCAAACCGACCAACCGGTTGTTCAGGTTAACTGAGCTGACCCGAATTCTAGTCTCTGTTGAGTCAGCCAGGCAACTTGAGCTAATGCTTTCTAGAGATCGTGGGATTTCCCAAACTGAATAAATACCACACATATAAACACATAACTGCCTTGCTAGCTCAATCTTGTTGTAACTAAGATATCTGCTGAAAAAAATATTTTTTCCATGGACAGATTTAGCTACTACGTCCACGAACTTCACATGTATTTTTAACCTAGTAGCGCCGTGTCACCGACTCACCGGCACAGCTGATGGAGGATGCCAGAGCGTCTAGTAACATCAAGGCTGAACAGAGTTATATTTAAATATATTGTATAATAATATATGGCGGAGTAATATTTTTAGTGATGAGCTAGGTGTGCTGTCATGCTGATTTGATCACGTTCTAAATGTCTAGTTGACCAATCAGATTGCTTGGTCGGAACTACCTGTTGTATAATTAGCCATTATTTGCGTACCGCCAATTCTCCAATGGACCTTGATGATGGAGCCAGATGTGGTTGCTGGGAGATTTGTGACGCAACTTCAAAGCCTCTGCTGGGTGGCTCCCAGCTGCCAAAGTGTGTAATTGTGTGACCGAGAGGGTTGACTGAACCATGTTATAAATAAAGGTGGAAAAAAATCATTTGGCACATGTGGACTGATTCCAAGGCCTTGATGTCCTCGGCGTCACCCTGCCAAGCGCCGAACACACAGCTGTCTCGGTAACTGGTAGCTGACTGCAAATGACACTTGCTCTCTTTTCACCAGCAGCTGATCAATCACATGCGACGCAGCTGAGAGCCACTTATTGCACTGGCACATACATGCAGAGGGAGGGGGGAGAAAAAAAAATAGACACTAATGGGAATTTCCTCATGTGTTAAAAGCGACGCAGAGATAGCTGCGGCGGTGCGGGCTGTCGAGATGAAAAAGAAACCAATCGCTCTGAGCCAGATAACATGTCAGATAGGATGGCGGCGGAGTCAATGGGATGTTTGAGGCTGTGATGATTTTGCGCTCAGCTGTACATTGTGGGATGCATCAGCTGATAAGGAATATTGTTTGAGAGGAGCTTGATTGATATTTGCCGTTGATAGATGGAGGTTTTCACAGCCGGCATCGACGTGAAGCTACAAAATCCGGGAAATCCAGGTCTTTTCCGCTGCCTGTCATAACGCACATCACAGTATGATGTATGCCTGCGCCAGAAGAGAGATTGAAGTGGTTTGAAAGCTTTAAAAAACGCATTCAAATCATTCATACCACAGACAGGACGAATACTGGATTCTGATTGGTTGCAGGATTTCTATTACTTCTGTATAAATGGATACTTCCAGCTGAAATGTCTTATCACTTAACAGCATTATTACCCAGAGCAGAATAAGAATAAAGCACACTTTAAAAATGTATTCCTTATCAAGTGGACAATAATTTGCAAGAATTTAAAGTCGTGAGTTTATAGTCGATGCTATTACTAAATAGTCAAAGGATTAAACATTCAAATTATTGCACGCAAGGGTTAGTCGCCGCTGTAATAATTCCGGTATGTTCTTGTGCGAGCTCTGCCACGTTCAGACACAGAGAGACTTGGAGTGCCGCCCGCAGATCAGACAATGTGGTTCTTCACTGAATCCATGATCGCAAACAGGGCCAGCAGGGAAGACTTGAAAAGCCTCTCATGAGCTGAATGGGGGGGAAACAAGGGAGAATGAACCTGTCAAGTGGAACTAAGCTCCCAAAACATGATACATTGCCACATCAGAAATCTTGTGAATTCAAGCCAATTCAATTATGATTAAGAAGCCAACGTCATTAGTTCACATCAGAGTGGGAGCAGATGATTAATGCGCAGCCCTCTCCCGGTTTATTTTCGTGCATCCTGCATTGTAGACTCAGTGGGACTGCCTACACAGTCACAGCACATTCATTAATATGAGGATATTATTGGCATAATCCACTTAAAGCCCGATCCATAATAGAGTCCTGTCATATAATGTTTGCAGAGTGGTTTCTAATGGTTACGAGGGACACGCCGCCATGTTGGAAGAGCGGCAACAGAATCAAGTCTTCTGTTTCTGCACTGCACTTCCCACAGATCACCTGTCAATCAAACAGTGTGGGCGGGGCTGTGATGTCTTTTTCGTTGGATTTTCTGTTGATGCAGTCTGAGTTTCTCTTTTCTTTCTCTGTTCAGACATGGCGGCTATCGCTGCTCATGCTAACTACCCAGTTTTTCTTCTTCTGTTGATTCCAAACAAACCGGAAACGTAAAATGCATCACTTCCTGTGTAGGGCTGGGCGGTAATTCAATATTATCATTTATCGTCTGTCAGTGGAATCATATCGTGATGATATGAAGATATTTTAATATGGTGACACACATTTCTGCTGTCTAAATTGATGATGACAAGCAAATTTTACTTGAAAACTCTCATAAAATGAGGTATGGTAGGAATATTATTTGAATATTTCTGTTTTGTTTGACATCACACCTAACATCACCATTCGGTTCAATGAGATGAACATTAATTTGATTATTTAACGTGATTTTGCATACAGTAACCATATCGTGATATATATTGATATCGAGAAAAATCCTTATGATTATCATGATATCAATTTCAACCATATTGCCCAGCCCTATTCCTGTGTGTCAGAGGATTTTTCCCAGGAAAGAGCTACCAGACAACAGACAATGGAAAAGCTCTCATTAACTGGATATACAGTTAAATTACTATAATGAAATGTATCACATGAGCTTGTAAAAAACCCAAGAGCTGTCTATTTTAGTGTTTTTTGTCTGATACTCAGTGTGTCAGATACAAGTTCACAGCTGTTATGTCCAACGCAAATGATGCTGTGATCAATGTTTTGGCCAGAAAAGAACAAAGCAACAATGTCACTAAGTAAATTGATCACCACACAGCTTGTATTGATGGACTATGGGATCATATGAGCGATAAAACATTATAGGAACTGAACAAAAGTCTCAGTGAGTCTGAAAAATCTGCACTGAAAAAATGACAGATGAGCCAAACCACTTGAATTCTCCTCCAAAGCACACAGGCAAATACATCGGAATAATTGTGTAGGTTATTTTTTTTTTTACGACAAGACACTGCTCAGTGGCCCACAGTATCAGACTGGTGTTGTACTGGGCAGCTCCCTGTGAATGTGTGTGTGATTATATGAATGTTAAGCAGGGCATTGCTGAGAAAGAGTATGCATGCTCAGCAAACCTTCTCCGGATAAATAAAGGCTGTAAAAAAAAATAAAAAAAATAACGGTTTGTAATAATTTTAATGCAGAGCAGCATGAAAGAAACAAATGTGTTTAATGTGCGCTTCATCCATTTATTCCCCACTGGTTCAGGAGAGCTGCTCAGTGGCAAACTGTACAAAACTGCCGTGATACTGGGCTGCTCAAGGATGAGTGTGTGTGTGTGTGTGTGTGTGTGTGTGTGTGTGTGTGTGTGCAGGATGTGTGTGTGTGTGTGTAACCCTCCACCTGCAACTTCCCCCTGAGGCTGTTGCTGTAAATAACAATCCTGTCTTACAGCTGCATTAAGTGATCTTGAGTGATCTATTACTATCTATCCTACATGAGTAAGCTGTTCTCAACTGGTTATTGATCAGTTCGCCTGATTGATTTTGTGTTTAGATGAATTCAGCTTATTAGCTAGCACATTATAGTATCTGGTTAGCTGGATGAAGTAAACATTCAGGTTGGTTTTGTAGGTGCTGAGATGGAAAATGGTTTATGTGGCTGCTCTGTGTTTGGAACGGTTTCTAATAAAACTTTTTCCTGTGACACAATTCAGTCTGAAGGAAAACTATGGACATGAAGAAATACAAATGAGTTGTACATTACCTGATTACCTTGGGGATCTTGTAGGCTAACTTCTAAAGAATATTGCTGTCGGGACTGCAGGTTAATTTTCTCTGATCCACTTTATTAAATACAATTATAGCAACAAGAAAGCTGATATTGGAGGTAAATTGAGGATATTGTTCTTACCCATATCTCTGTTACAAAAACCAAAAGGATTTTTTGGGGGGATGTTATATTCCCCCATCGGAATAAGTATTTTAAACTTTTTGTACATGTTTTTGTGTTTTTTTGGAACATGTCTCTTGTGTATCTTAATAGAGAATTGTAAAATAATTTTCTGTGTAAGAATACCTTGAAGCATTCTAATGATCAAGAGATTACATGAAGTACCTTTCTGCAAGTGCCATGTACTGATTGAAAATAAATTGGGAGCAATAGATAGTGTGCAAGTTCTGTTTTCTACAGTATCTGATTAGCTATGTATTGTAAACACATCTGATTTGTACACTAGCTAACAAATCTATTAGAAGCTATAGTGTTAGTGGTGGCAAGTAGTTACACTAACATTAGTGCCTTTGCTAAATGAGCCTCACATCACAGTCCACCAAGAAGGTCACAAACATGCATGTGCTCGTGTACACACACACACACACACACACACACACACACAAACATCCCATGCCACATGATCACCGATGTGCACGCTCCCCATCTGAGGGTATAAATGCAAATTAGAGACATTTGTTATCATTCACAACACATGTAGAAGCTGTGATAATTAGTGACTGTTATTCATAAACATTGATCTCTGGCTCCAGCAGCTCCTGGCCTCCAGGTACTGAGGAGTGTGAGGTGAACAGTCTTGACAGGGGAAATCTCCACACAGTGAACAGCACCCATGGGTGAAGAGGACCAAAACCCCTTAAAACAGATTGGTTATGAAATGGCGGCGTGTTAAGGACTCCCAGTCTCCCATGCAGCAGATCCTGGCACGTTGTTATTCATCAGACCAGGGTGGTAACTAATTAATATGCTGGAACATTAATCACTGCGTAATCAAGTGCAGTTTCTAAACTAGCTGCAGGGAGAAACCATTACGGCTATTGATGTAGTGTAAACCCAACAAAACTCAATTTACCTTTTTATTTATCAGTCTGTATAAGCTGGTTTAAATCTTTATCATGGAAAGTTGTTGTATTAATAAGAACTGTAATGTAACTACTGTCAAATTAATGTATTTAACTGGATTGTTCTCATACTTTCCCTCCTTAGCTCTTATTTTTGTTTCTTATTCCTGTCACTTTTTCTTACATGGTCATTCCAGGGTTACAGGAATATTGTCATTTTACTGTGACCTCTGACCCTTCACATGCTTAATGCTGATGATCTATAGGATTTTAAGCTTATGCTGCATTCACGTCATGTCAGATTTACCATAAATATGACCTGCTGACTGTGAAAAAAACACATTCATGTCAGTCTCCTAGAGGTTATATTACAAGTAGGACGTCATATTCACAGTAATAAACTCAACTCTCCTTACGAAAAGTGAGTCATATCTGCTGCAGTTTGTTTATGCTTCATTTTAAATTCATAAAGAGAAAAGATTTGGGATGTGGGCGTTCTAATAATTTAAATATGTGAACGCTTCCAAGCTGTAGTAATGAGATGTCGTTCTGTTCTTTCTCTTCCACTGCATTATTATACTGTCCAACTCATAAGTAGCTCTGATGAAGGCACCAGCTAAATGCCTAACATACAAATGTAAAAATTTACTTAAAATTAGGCCCTAAAAGCAGAGGTTGTTGGCTTTACAGTGATTATCTACTGGACTTCACTGTTCACTCACCCTTCTGTTCACGGCTCCATCACTGATCATGGATCATGGTTTGCCCTTTGGATAAACCCTATTTTTTTTAGGCCATTGCTATTACAGTTAACATGAAGCCAATCTGTTTCAGTAACAAGGTTTGGATGAGATTTCATTATGGAAACCCAAGATTAAATCACGTCTTTTTTTTTTTTTTTTTTTTTACTTGGATATACGGTATATCAACTTGTCTGGACAGATTAGATTTACCACTGTTCATTAACCATTCTCACTGGCTATATGAGACTATAGGACTACATACAGTATGTTGTATGTGGTATATAAGTGAATAGAATAGAATAGAATAGAATAGCATAGAACAGAATAGAATAGAGGTTTATTTGGCCCATTTTACAAGGGAAACTTCTCATTTTGCTGTTATAACATAGAGCCCAATTTGTATTGTGCATACACACCCACACACACGTATACACGCACACACACACACGCACACACACACACACACACACACACACACACACACACACACACACACACACACACACACAGGATTGGAGCAGCATCCAGCAGGTTGGTGAAGTGTCATTTCAATGATGTGCTGAAGTTGAAGCGATGTCATGCTGTCACACGTCAGTATCTCCTTACTGACAAATATATAAATAAAAATCCTGCTGCATTTCCTTTCCTGGAGAATAAATAAACAAACTTGGCTGCCTGTCTGAGTGATGACCGGCGACACCTGTGTGTGTGTGTCATAACACACAGAAATGGACAAAGAAATTATTGGAATCTGTTCAATCGGGCTGTTTACAGCTATATGCTGTTACAGTAAAGTTTATTTAGCGCTAGCTGTCAATCTATTCAATCTTGATCTGATCCAAGCCGACTGACATTAGGTATATGTATTTTGAACAGTTGGGTGTCTTTTTCATGAACAGAAAAACCAAACAAATAAATAAATTTATATCCTCTCATCTCTCCATTTTAATATTTTTTTCTTTTCAAATGGAGAATCTTAAGAATCTTACAAAGTAATGTGTTACTGTAATCACATTATTTTTTCCTGTAACAGAGTAAAGTAAGGCTTTACTGTTCTAGTTTCAGTTTCACATTACAGTTATTGATCTAACAGAATTTTTAGCCTCTTTAACCCCTTTATTGGCATAATATCTATGAAAGATTCCCCTCGTCTTCTCCTGCCTTCAAGTCATGTCAGAGATATTGGAATTACAGTAGAGCGCAACAAAGTGGTAAACACGAATTTACTGAATACGACTGAATTTAATGCTGTAGGCTCTGTCTTTATTAAAAACCTTAAAAGAAAGATTTAGTGTCTGTCATTTAGATACTTCTGCTGGTAATATGGCTTAGCTCTAGCCTAGCACCATACACTGCAATGTAACCAGTAGTGTAACTAATTACTTTTCTCGGGAAGCACTGTAATAAGTAAAGAAATGCATTACTTTTAAGAAAGGTAACGAGTAATGTGTAATTTATTCCTTTTTTCCAGTAACAACCACAACACTGGTGGGCAATGGCCACTGCTGTTGGTACTCCTCCTATTACATAGAGAGCCTAAGTCCTTATTTCGGAAAAAACATGTACGGTAGTCGATGGTGAAATTTTATATGTATATTTTCCGAAATAAGGTCCCATAGTGGTCCACCGGAAAGCGGAGGGACTTCTCTATTGTACATTTATATTTTAGGCATTTAGCTGACAATAATAAACTTAATTTCACAGATCACCAACCTTACAGATAGTAAGGAGGGCTAGGGTCAGAAATTATGTGTTTATACAGTTTATATAATGAATACAGGAGCACAGGGCTCTGTGGGTGCAGCTCTCTTACAGCAACCTTCTACACTAGGACTTTTCTCAGTGGTGTTCATGGTAGGAAGTGGGTGGAAGTGCAGCGTTTTTTTTTCTGTGTTTGCTGCTCTAGTAGAGAAAGTAGAGAAATATTCACCTGGAGCCAAACTCAAGATTCAACACTGATGCTTGTTCACTTCCTCCAGCTAGATTTTCCAGCTGGACTGGGGATTCAAACCGAGGTTTTTTTCTGCTCTCAAGCTCACTTCTCCAAACTTCTTCAACCTTTGTGCCACCCACAAGAATAAAACAATAGAATAGAATAGAATAGAATAGAAGGCCTTGTTTGAAAAGTCAAAGCAGAGAAATATTTGCTGTTAGCTTCATCTATCGCCTTGACTGGGGAGGCTGGTGCTTGAACAGCAACGCCAGTGTCGAGCTGCCTAATTCAATTAAGACGTTATCACTTATTCATAGTCAATTAAATCGACAGGGAGCCGTCACCAGGCGGCTTGTTGCCGCTCTGGCTGCCTGCCAGCGAACCTTTAAACCAACCGATATTAAACACCTTCCACTGCAACACAGCTGCAGAGGGCGAGGAGGCGAGGAGGGTGACGCAGGAGAGTCAGAGGAGCGAGCAGGAGGCCGACCTGTGAGCAGGGAGGTGACAGGTTCGATTGTCGCGACAGCCTGACTGTTCATCCCTGCTGAAGTGCCCTGGAGCAGGACGCTGCACCCCTGTAGCCTCCCTGGGGGTTTGGGGTCGGGTGCCAGTGATTTGTGTAGGAGGAGACAAGTTCTATCTGTGTTGTTGCAGTTCCTACTGGTCACCAATAGAGGACGACTGGGTCCCTAAAAGCCCAAATTTTGATGCAAAGCGTTTCTGCAGATGACAGGATTTTACATTTTTCTATTATATTGTGCACAGGCATTCTTGGACATCTATTAAGCCTTGTGCATATACTGGAATTCAGAAACTCACATTTCTATTTATTAGGGCTGCAATTAACGATTATTTTCATTGTCGATTAATCTGTCGATTTTTTTCTCGATTAATCGATTAGTTGTTTGGTCTATGAAATGGCTGGAAAATGTGGATCAGTGTTTCCCAAAGCCCAAGATGACGTCCTCAAATGCCTTGTTTTGTCCACAACCCAAAGATATTCAGTTTACTGTCATAGAGGAGTAAAGAAACCAGAAAATATTCACATTTAAGAAGCTGGAATCAGAGAATTTTGACTTATTTTTCTTTATAAATTACTGAAACCGATTAATCGATTATCATAATAGTTGGCGATTAATTTAATGGTTGACAACTAATCGATTAATCGATTAATCGTTGCAGCTCTAGATGACATAGTCATTTTGAGAAGGCAACAAAAAGATGTGACTACACAAATCCACCCACTATTATATACCAAATATGTTTGTCAGAATCTATTTACCTGACTTGACTTCTGATGTAATAATATATGCTAATGTGATTGTGTTCTTCTTCTGGCACTCTCAAAAAGTAGCGCTGCGCCTAAAGACTTTCCAGAAGTATTTAAACTTCTCATTTGTATTTGTATAAATCCCCCCGATCCACTGTAATAAGTCCAAACAATATTCTCTCATTCCCTTTTAAATTTTAAGGCAACGAAGGCAACAAAAAGATGTGATTGCACAAATCCACCACTATTATATACCGAGTATGCTCGTCAGAATCTATTTACCTGCTGTTAAATGATTCTGTAGCAAAAAAAATTCAGTTGGCTTTAGAGGATAATTCTGGTTATTTTCAACCCGGGTCTTCTTTTCCTATTTTTGCCATCATGACGATTGATTCTTTTCAAAATTTTGTCACTTCCTTCACTGTAGAGATTTGCGTACCTCCACGCTGCCAGTAGCGCTGCAATTGAATTCAAAATGCGATTAAAACTCATCCTTTCAGCACAATAACACTCACTGGCTGCTGGGTATAAACCAAATATCTCCAAACTTTTCAGTAACTATGAAAAACAGCCTAGGTTTAAGCTTGATGCTGATGCATTTTGACATTATCAGGTGGCTTTTGTGAGGGGTTTATACAGCACAAGAGGCCAGAGAATTTTCTCAACCCATAGAGGAGCATGAAATTTGGTGAAAAATTGGAGTTACATTATAAAGTTTTCACATGACAACAGCGAAATATTACTACACTGATTGGATGATTTAATCTCAATGTCAACAGAACAGAAACATGCCAAACGCTACATCGACAACATCATGGATTATTACTTTAAGAGCACCTCATAAATAAACTGGATTCAAGATGAAATATGTTGCACAACACAATAGCTTGCGAGAAGCTGAGCTTGTGCTGATGCAAGGAACAGGCTTTCACACTGAATTGTACATTCTGCCTTTGCAGGAACGCGCGGCTGAATCCAGCATGCGGTGATGTAAAGAGTGTTGTCATCTGAAATGTCTTTGACGATCTCGGCAATAAACGGGTATCTTAGCTAATGAGCTTATGTAATAGGGATGAAAGAGAGAAATCTGCTGCGGAAAGCAAACAGAGTGTGTTTTTTTTTTTTAAGGCGATTTCTGTCACACATTTGAGTTAACAATTACTCTATTGTTACGTAATGGCTGCATAGGCGTCAAGTGACCTGATTCCAGCGATTTTTCCCAAACATTTGCAGCGGCTGCTCAAAATTTTTTCTGTGTGGCGGGTGTTCTCGCTGCCAAAGGCTTTGCAACTTGACAGAGACGGCATATCTATTTCTGTCAGTATTTTCCCCAAGTTAACCACTTGACACTGAAATACGGAGCAGTAGTTTCTTATACAGCCAGCCAGTGTACACACACACACATAAAGTTGAAGTTAAAACAAAAGAAGTCTATTCGGATTGAAGTTGCGCGCCGCAGAGCTGCGCAGATGAAAGCGTGAGGTTTTAACACGGCTGCTTGGAAATGGCACACAGCGTGGGTGTCGAGGGCAGAAGAATACACACACACACACACACACACACACACACACACACACACACACACACAGATGCAAACACACACACACGTACACACACATGCATGGTACAGTCTCAGCAGGCGTTCTCTCACCTCCGGGCGAGATGGGTTTCTCTAAGAGTTCATTGGGAGGTTGCTTTATATAGAAACAAACACAGACATTTGCCACACAACGCTGAAAATGACTTCTGATGTAATAATATATGCTAATGTGATTGCGCTCTTCTTCTTCTGGCACTCTCGAAAAGTAGCGCTGCGCCTAAAGACTTTCCACAAGTATTTAAACTTCTCATTTTGTATAAATCCCCCCCCCTGATCCGCCGTAATAACTCCAAACAATATTCTCTCATTCCCTTTTAAATTTTAAGGTGTAAATAAATGTGCTGTTTACACAAAGTTTTGTCCGCTTAACTCTTAACCAAATGTTACAAAAGCTATTTTGTCAGCTGGAGAGGCAGCGGAACACGCAGGAGGTCCCACCGGTGCTGATGTGCAGCACCCAATAACAACTATGAATTATTAAAGGGACATTTCGCTTTGATGCTCATCGGCGCCCGACCGACCGACGATTCCCCCCCCCCGCACATCTCCCAGAGGAGCAGGGCAGCTCTTCCCGTCCAGATGCAGCTGGAACCTGGCGCGACCCGCCGCTTTCATGTCCGTGTAGCCGACAGATCGGCACATCACAACAGTTTGGGTCTCGTTTCGTCGAAGCGGCATCAGCATCAGCCTCCGACCAGCTCTGGGCAGATGCAAATCTATAGAGAGGAATCCCAAAATACACGATCCATTTTGTGAAAAAGAACTGCCTCGTTCAGTTTGACACTCAATAATACAGAAAATGTATGAATCCATTCGAAACAAAAGGTATTATTTTGTAGACGAAAGCCTGAAAATAAACGTTTATTCCTCCAAATGAGTCCTCCAATAATCAGAAGAAGCTGGGATGACCCACTTTTTGTCCTTTATTTTTTCTTACATTTATTATTATTATTTCCATTATTATCCACAGTTACAATGCAGCTGATCAGAGCTGACCAGCTTTTGTGCAATTGCAAGTATTTCTGCCATCGGTGTGTAATCCTTGGACAAATTTGAACATTGTAGTCCCACATTTTACTGCATGAATATTTTACAAAAAAATTAAATAAAGCTTTGCTGTGTTTTAAACTGTTGACAGTTATAAGGAAGTGGTCTGGTAAGAGAGACAGGCTGTAGATTTGTGTTACAATATGATAATTTTGACATTCAGGAAATAAGTGTCTCCAGTGCCAATGCAGGTAAAAAAAAAAGAATGGAGGGGGACTTTTATGATTTTAAGAGCAATTTGGATGATTGTCATGGAGGCGTTGCACAGTCCTTTATGGGTTGAGCTGACACTGAAGACCTTAAATTAAAAACTCATTGTGTGAAGTGCACTGGCATCAATTAATAAGGAAATAAGGCTTTTACTACTATTCAGGAGAAATTAAAGTTCACTCTTGGGAGGACTTAGGCTTTCATCTGGCGCTACATTCAATATATTCACGATTTGACTTGATTGAGACTTGACTACTCCATTTCTGCCCGACAAAGCAAAAAAACGCTGTATAACTTAAATTTTGGCTGAATATTTAATTTTTTGTCAGTCGGTGTTGGGTGAGAGGAGGAGGAGAAGAAGAAGAGTGTGAAGAACAGCCTCTTATTGAGTCGACACATCAACACATTTCCAGAGATCTTACAAGTCGTATATTGGCAGCAAAATAACTTTAAGGCTATTTTTTCCTCAGTTTCACAGTCCAGTGTTTTTTCCACTGAGGGGCAAAGATATGGAGCGGAGGCCCGACTGAGCCCCGTGCGAAAAATAAAGACGGTCAAATGCCATTTTGGAGGCTTTTCATTGAAAGGCACTTGGCTGAAGTAGGCATGGTACAATAGTCTTGGCACATGCACACACACACACACACACACACACACACATTGTTTTACCAATGCAGCGTGGGACGCCTTTTCAAACAGAAGGCATTATCTTGTGTTGTCCGGATTGCTACAGCCAAAGCGTTCACCTTTGACCTCCTGCCTTCATTTCTGCTTGCTTCGGGTTTTTCATGTTTTTAATATCTTCTCTCGGTATTGATGTACAGGATGAGCATGTCAGGCAGGAGGTCAAATTCACGTATCAACAGCGGTGGACTTCCATTGAATATACAGTAGAGTTGTAATTCAAATCAATGTTATTGACCCTGCAGAAGCAAATCAATAACCTCAAGGGTGCTAATAACAGGAAATAAACAGCCCAGCAGCGAAGACTATTGTTTACTATTTACATATCACATGCTCCAGATCATCAATGAAGCACTGAAGCATCCAATATTTATAGATGCCCTGCTGCTGTACTTGGCCTAATTCATTACATGTTGGAAAATGCAACCATGAACATTGAACTCAGCTCATGGGAGGTTTCCCTTGTTCTCACTGAGGGTCTGAGGTTGGGGGGTTTTGTTTTCATTTATTGTTTTTATTTATTCTTTCATAATGTGGGCCTTGTGAAACCCTTTAGATAGATAGATAGATAGATAGATAGATTGATAGATTTATTGTCCACGGCACTTCAGCACACCGAACTTTATATACACATAAGAGATAAAAGATAAACTAATATTCAGATTAAATTCAATATAAATAGATGACTAAAATAAAAAGAAATTAGGAATGCAGCTTATGAAG
Source organism: Centroberyx affinis (assembly GCF_046629955.1). NCBI lineage: Eukaryota > Metazoa > Chordata > Actinopteri > Beryciformes > Berycidae > Centroberyx > Centroberyx affinis. The sequence goes on from NW_027281450.1 coordinate 29,368, forward strand.
AGCATTGATAAAAAGAGTAAAAATAAACATATTAAAATGAGAGTAGCATAGTCTACTACAGTATATGTCCACATTTAGTAGCACCTGTAACACAACACTTTGAGGTTGTAACTGTGATTAAGTGCTACACAAATAAACTGGACTTGACTTGAGAGGCAGGAAATATTTGGAGAGAGAGAGAGGGAGATGACATGTGACAAAAGTCTCAGGCCGGATAAACACCTAGGATGTTGTGGTTTTACTGTACATGCCTTAGCCAAAATGAGGATCCAAGATGCCCCAAACTCTGCTGTATAAATCTTTTCCATATCGAAAGAAGATACAGTACTAGAAGGGCGCAGACCTCCACCAAGGTTCGTGCTATTATTGCTTGTTTGTGAGTCGTATCCGGATCCGCTCCAAAATTGAATGGGTTCTTCTTTGGCCCATGCTACACCCTTCCACAAAGTTTCATGAAAATCGGGCCATTTGTTTTTCCGTAATCCTGCTAACAGACAAACAAACAGACAAACAAACAGACAAACAAACAAACGGCATCGAAAACATAACCTCCTTGGCGGAGGTAAAAATGAAACCAGTAAAGGGATGAGAAGTAAGATTTTTCCTTCCTCCAACAGGACAAAATGACCAAGAAGTACTGCTGTGCCTAAAGGCTTTTCAGAAGTGTTTAAACATCGCAGCACTTTTCAGCTACGGAGGCTTAAACGCCTCATTGTCAAGCCAAAAAAAGCAAATGACAAAGCTTTGTAATTATTCCAGTATTTGCCATGATGAAACATCTTCACAAGATGTTTCTGCTGTAGCTTACTCGACTCTGTTGTGATAATATTACTTCAGTGTTTGTGGCAATTACCTATTTACCTTCCACTGTAGTTCAAGGGGACTGGGGGGGATGGAGGGGCTGTGCTAGAAGACTTGGATAGGAGATCAGTTCCATCAATGCTGTTGCATTTTGTATTTTTCGTGATAGAGCTCCATAAAGATTACTTAATGCCCCTTTAAAGTTGCCATCATGTTATGTGTCATCACACAACATCGCTATGCAAATGTAATCATGGTGCATGTGCAACTTTGTTCTGCATGTGACAAATAATTACTGCTGCAGTATTGCTTTGCTGGTATGAGGCCCACTTGGAAAATTATTTTTTGCTTTTTCCTGTCAGTTCTCCTTAATAACATTTGAGAAAAGAATTGCAGCAACCAGGTCTGCAGGTCTGACGCAGGACAGAGACGTGAGACGAACACCAGGAACACGCTTCATTTAAGCTATATTCACATCAGTTGAAATATCCTTTGTGTTTTGATTAAATCTGGAAGAAAAACAGTGAAACTATTGGTCTGAAACATATTTGTGCTACATACAAACGTCTACGGTGACAACCGGAGGCAGTGAAGCAGCAAACAATCTGTTGTAAATAAAAGGGCCTCCTGTGTGGTGAGACAGGGGACACGTTCCAGATGAGCATGTTCACTATGAAGGGGTTTTATTCCAAAGCATCGAATATCCATTTTGTAAAAATGTTGCTATCTGAAATTCATCAGCTAACACTTCAAAATGGCAGATCATTCTAACATAAGTGAAGATCTTAAGATGACTCATAGAGTGTGCTTACATTCAATCCACAATTATTCCAGTGTTCATGTAAACAGCATAGTGTGATTTCCTTAATTGGATAAAGAACGTTATCACATTATGAGAAACCCGATCAACACAGCTTGGTTTTTGGACAATCTTTTGAATTATTTGGCACATGTTTATTCTTAGTCTGATTTTGTTTTTCTTTCGTTTTTTACATCTGCACCTGATCGCAAACGTAACTGCAAAGTAATGAGACCACATGAAAATAAGCTTAAGCAGAGAAATCCAACTGTGACTGTATCATGTAAACCAGGGTTTTCTGTAATTGGGTGTTTTCCAGGGATGATATTTTGCTCAGTCAAGAAGAATCAGATGATGACCACAGAGTAGCTTCTTCATGCAGGTTTAATACGAGCTCAGTTCAAGTCATTGTTACAGACAAGCAAATAGCAATGAAATGACAAAGAAAAGATTGGCGTAAGGCCACTTATATAGACCCGAGTAAACAACTTCTGTTCCCTCTTTCAGTTCCTGAGTCTATTCATTAACCTTACATGATGTCGAAACACATATAGATAGTATAAGCAGTCCCCAGGTGAAGAGAGTTCATCATAACAAGGTCCCAGACTTTCTGGCACCCTAACACATGTCCTCTTTACATGTTCCTAACAACAGAGATGAGACAGGACATGGTCAACATGGGAATCTCATGACCCTATGACCTCGGGAAACTCCTGTTCACATAGATACATACATGCATGAATGTAAAAATCATAATATCATTTTCCCAGTTATCGCATTACTAGTGCATGGAAACGCACCAAAGATTAAACAGATTTCTTTCTTTCTTTGGATTTCTCATGTAGAACGAAGCTCATATGTGCAGACGACACCCGTGGGGTTTTTTATATGATGTTCGTCCTGCACTGACAGACACAGGTGCATCATGGCTGCTGCCGTCTCTCCCCCCTTCCTCCATCTACCTCTCTGCATCTCCCCGCCTCTGTCCATGAGCTCACCGCCAAAAGACATGGCAGCCGAGCGAGAGCAGAAATTAAACAGGGAAAATAAAAAATGAGGTTTAACGTGGCACAACGCCCTGCTGTGATAATTCAATCGGAAAGCGTTTTTGAAATGAGCCTCTGATGGGTTACACAGCCTGTGTGTTTATCTGTCCCTCTGTAAATGTCATAGACGAAGCAGAAATGCCGCTCTTTTGTGTTCTGCTGGCTGGCTCGTGTCCTGCAGCAGAACAAAAGGCGATATTTCCATAAACACGGTGCCGATGTCCATCACGCATGTGACTTGGCAACATGAAGCCGCATGCAGGCTGGACCACATGTGTCACAGTTTCAAGAGGAAAAACAAAGGCCTTGCGGTTTTGTTCTTGTTGTTTTAAAGGCAGATCTATACCTCTGTAAACCCAGGGAACATGTTACTTAACATGACATGTAGGTGGCTGTTATGAAATATTCTTGGTTGTTTTACCCTACAGTACTATAAGTGTTGTATATTTGTTGCAGGATGCTCATTTGCATGTGACTTATAGCCACAGGAAAAGGAGCTTTTCTCCTAAGTAACTTATCTCAGTAAGTCTTTAAAGCTCCGTTCACACTGCAGCTGAAAGTGTCCCAATTTTTAACCATAAAATGTGACTGGGCCGGATTCACCAATGTGTTCTTAAGACAGATCTTAAGAAATGACATAAGAGGAAATTTTAGGAAGTTCTTAAGAAGGCTCTTAAGTGCAATTCCTCAATATTTTCTTAGTAACAGTCTCATTTCTTATGAATTTCTTTAATTTTCCTACTTAAGAACTTCTCAAAATAGGCCCTGAATTAATTCTGGTTAATAAACTTTAGGCTTACTGCCATTGAGGCTAGGAGACGAGGCTAGGAGGCAAGGCTAGGAGGCAACCCAAAGTGCTTCTATCTACAAAACAATTGGGGAAAAACCTATTTAGGGCAACTAGAGCAAAGATTTAAACATTGGTTGCTGTTGGTAACTGTAAAATTTGCAGCTTATTTCCAATAAACATGAGACAGAGGCCTACCTGGCCCTACACCAAATAAAGCTTTACAATAAATGTTCATCTTAATGTTAGGTGTAGGGGAACCTATGAAGACTTTGAACTATAACCTACTTGTCTAAAATGTGTTATTAGAGGCTTATCTTTTCACTGTATGAATTTCAAGATAGGTGAAACCAGATAGGTGGTCTTAAAGTTAAGAAAAAAATCAAGAACAAATTTGAGAACTTTAATTTCAAAAATACCATTTATTCTTAGGATAAACATAAACATAAGAAGAAAGTTAAGAAAATATATAAGAACTGTTTTTTTTTCTTAAGACTAAAGTTAAGAAAAGAATGGCACTTGAGAAGATTTTTTTTCTTAAGGGGGTTTTGTGAATCCGGTCCCCGGTCTGTTGTTTTCTAGTCGGTGTGAACAGCAAAAAAAGCTGCATGGAATCACATTTTCTCATTTTTGACCTGGGCCGCATGGGTGGTACAAAATATATGTGGTACAAAATCTGATTTTGAGACATACGACCTACAGGTGACTTGTATTTGAACAGTCAAAAAATTTGGCGCCATGGCAGCTTGGATGAGCATTAGCATAGAGGACGAGACTCAACAATGAAAAGAAAGTCAAATAGCCGACTTATATTTGGGAAGACGCCTCTGTTCAGTCAAAACTTAAATGTACATACTGAAACTGAAATGTGTTGGAAACAAACAGGAGAACCGCAGGTACAAAAACAGATGTGATGTCTTTTGTTACTGTTACTCTGCTCACACATGTCTTTTCTGTCTCTGCTGTCAGTTCATATTGGTATCGGATATGGTCAGAGGTGGGATGTAACAAAGTAAAAATACTTCATTACTGTACTTAAGTAAGATTTTCAAGTATCTGTACTTTACTCAAGTTTTTCTTTCACTGAAGACTGTTTACTTTTACTCACTACATTTCAAAAGACAAATCTGTACTTTCTACTCACTACATTTTCAAAACAGACTCGTAACTCTTGGGAAATCATCGACTGATTCTCTAAAAAAAAAATATTTTCAGCATCAGCCATCCCGGCTTCCATCCCGGAAGCAGCTGATCAAGAGCCAAATGAGATTGGCTGCTTGTTCAGCAAAGCGACACCAAAAATTAGGGAAAGGGAGAGAGAGAGAGAAGCAACACGAAGAAGAGAGAAGCAACAAGAGAGAGAGAATTAACGTTAGTGAATTCAGCTGCTAGGGTTCGGGTTTGTGATCTGAGCTGCAGACTCTTTCTCATATGGGATTCAGAGGAACACTCAACAGAAAACCAGTTTAGAACAATAGAAATTACTTTTTTAGAGAACGACTTTTACTTTTATACTTTAAGTAAATTTAAGTCCACATACTTTTATACTTTGACTTGAGTAAAGGATTTGAAACGGTACTTCAACTTCTACTAGAGTATATTTTTAAATGAGTATTTGCACTTTTACTTGAGTAGGGAATTTGTGTACTTCTACCACCTCTGGATATGGTTTCCATCCTAGAATAGATATGAACAGTCACCCAAAAAAATTTTAGATATGAGGAGTAATGTGGAATTGAGCACGGAGGCCTGCGGAGTCCCTTCACAAGACACTCTGGTTAACAAAGTTCCTGTAAGCCGTTCATCATCAGCCCACGTGTCTTCTCCGTATTGAAGATGAACCCACAGTCCATGCACATGTTTCCAGTAAGCCACTTAAGGAGCTCGTCATGCTTTGGAGAACACTCAGAAGAGGATCGAGCTTTTACAGCGCTGAAATAATCGATTATCCACAGCCGGCGCGTAAGAGGCCACCTTCGAGGAAATTAAACTTGTCAGAATAATTTTCCTACATCCGTATTCCATATTGTTACAGAAAACAAATTAATCCTTGGGACGAAGCGTGCATGTAAGTCCCTTTTTAAGCCTTCAGATAAGTGATGTTGAGAAATCTCATTATCTACATGCTGCAGTGTCTTTCCTACTGTTGAGAAGTCATGGTGGGACGCCCCCCCCCCTGCCACAAATATTCATTTGTATTGGTTTCAATGGAGAATTTGGTGTCATCTTGTAGCCTAAATGCTGTTTCACAAGCCTTTCTATTCCACCAAGGAACAATTTTAGGGAAAGCACTTACATTTAGTCGTTTCTGGGGCAGCAGTTTCCCCAGAAGACGTTATAGAAATAGGTTTATTACCAGAAGGTTGCCGGTTTGAATCTCTGGATTTACTGGGAAAACCTGGGAGAGTGAATGACAAATGCTTTCCTCTCTCTCTTTTGTTCTCTTTCTCTTCGTACATTAGCTCTCTCTTTATCGTCCTTGCTTTCTCTCTCTCTCGTTCTCTCATTCTCTCCATCACTCAGTCTTAATACTCTTTTGCTCTCTTTTTTTGTCTATCTCTGTCCTGGTCATATATTTTTGCTTTCTCTTTCTAAACCTTATCTTCTTTTCACTCAAGGTCACACTGTCTTTCTCTCTCCTCATTCTTCTCTCTACTCATTCCTGTTATTTCTCCTTCACTCCTCTCTGTCTTTCTCTCTATCAATCTCTCAAATTGTATGTTGTTGTACACTTGCTCTCATCCTTCTAGTTTACTATCCTTCCCTCTCTCCTTGTTTTTCTCTCTCCTTCATTCTCAATACTCTCTCTCTCTCTCTCTCTCTCTCTCTCTCTCTCTCTCTCTCTCTCTCTCTCTCTCTCTCTCTCTCTCTCTCTCTCTCTCTCTCACACACACACAAACACTGAGTGAGTGAGTGTTGAAAAATATTCATTGTTAAAATTTTATGCACTGCCTGGCGATGAATAACATTCACGCTGCATGTTGATTCGGATCGACTTTACACGTGCAAGTACATTCACAGTTCAAAAACAAAATAGTTTTATTCCAAAACACTACATACTAATTTTGAAAAACCTAACCTAACAAAGAAGATTGGTATTTTGAGAGCAAAGGTTTTAGCCTGGGTAATGACTTCAGTTGTATCCCACAGTGAGTTGTAAGAATATGCAAGAGAAGAAGATGAAGATGAGGATTTGAAAAAAAAAAAAAGAAGGTTGATCTCTCTCATTTTGGAATGAAACCTTCACACAGATCGCTCAAGGCTGCACTTGTGCAAAGTGATGATCACCACAAAACACACATCTGCCTCCAAAGTCACCTTGCCACAAGAAAACCATCACTATTGTCTGGCTAATCTCTTTTATATTAGCCTGTAGAAACGGATGAGGACGCTCCATGTTCTAATTCCCTGCTGTTGCTGTGTAATGAACGTGAATCTTGTGCAACAGCACGTGCAAAAACCTTATTGGCAATTCGCCTTCATTGCCGCTCAGTGGTCAACATGGCAAATGATAGGTACTGGCTAACCAGCATCCCCCATCTGCCCCCTAACACACACACACACACACACACACAGAAGGAGAGAAGGAGAGAGAAAATTACATTTATTAGTGCTGGTAACTACTTAATGTTTAGCTGCCTTGTGCTGCCTGGCTAGCTTTTAAATGAGACTGCATGAAGAAACATGGACGAAGCAATGAGAACTGACAGTGTAACAGGAGTGTAGATCAAACAGGACGACTGGCAGCAATGCCACATCGCCAGTGGCTAATGGTTTCCAAACACCAGGCCACACAGAGGGATTACATGCTCCACATTCACCTGAGTTGCATGAAACTAACAGTGGCAGCCATCATAGAAATCCCCCATCATATATCTGTCCTGCATCTGCCTCATGTGTCTATAAATGAGATGCTTGTATCTGTATTTTCCCCCACATGGGTCATTAAAGTTTCATCTAATCTTAATTCCTCTGTAGGATGAGGCAACAGGATACACAGAAAAAAGTGTGAATTCGATGTTGGTTGCATTTGTATGCAATGTGCAGTGAGAACACACAGGAATATGTCTAGTGACATTGGTGCAAAGATACTGTATATTAACTTATACAGTTTCACAATACATATCAAAACATGGACAACAAACAAAGACAACAGAACCTCACATATTGTACAGTACAAATCCAAGCGCGGAAGTAACTAAATACACACGTTACTGTAATTGAGTTTCTTTTTTGTGTGCTCATACTTTTTTGTGTAATTTTGTAGTAATTTCACTTAAGTACATTTTGACTGAAGTATTGTTTTTTTTTGCTACATTTTAAATCACATCCTTTACAGAGTAAACATTTTGCAAGCTTTTCATGGATGTACTTCAGATAAAATTGTTTGAAATTACAATGCACAGTATTGACTGACAGTGAAATTCTATGTGATTCCATTCTATGTGATGTGTTTCCATGTGATTACAACACCACAATGATTAGAAATTAGATCCACCTGGCAATCTACCTGTCCCCTGTAAATAAGGAAGGTATTCCTTCATTTGTACACACTGATGAAGGCCGGGAAGGGATGGCTGAAAACCTTCTGTGACAGATGAACAATTAAATCAAGTGAATGATATATTTCTGAGTGCGACCCTCTCTTCACAAAATGGCAAGCTTTTCATAAGCATCACATCAGAAACTGGTCAATAGTGAGTAGCCTACCATCTGGATCAAACCTGCCAAGCATGCAGAGGGAATGTTAAGTTAACTAACTGTGACAAATGAAATGCTGAAATTTGTCCCTGATAGCAGCATCATTAACATCCATCCAGCTACTGTATTATTGGTTTGTGTTAGCCTGGTTAGTTCACTAGCCTTGCTAGCTGGTTAGACAGCTACTAGCAAAAGCATCAGTGTAGTAAAATTATTGAATAATGGGGAATATACATTTTCAGTTTTTTTAATCACAGATTGAATAATAACATGAATTTCAGAATCTTATTTGTACAACGCTCATGTGCAAAATTGCATGTGCAAATTCAGTAACTCAAACTCAAAAATTTTAAATGAACTAATTTTTGCTTTTTCTTAAGTAGATTTTTTTTCACCAGCAATTTTAGTTTTTTTTAGTTTTAGTTTTTTTTCTTACTTTTCAACAAAGTAAGAATACTTCTACTTGACTAGGATATTCTACTCTTTCCACCCCTGTGCCAAAGGACAGTCCAAGACATACTGAATACATCACTTTACCTACATTATATTATATTATATTATATTATATTATATTCAACAGTCCATAACCATATGCATCTGTACAGTTTGCCATATGGTCTGGCTGCAGCTGCAGAGGGACATGAAGTGTCTGTACAGTATGAACAGCTCAGCTACATACAGCTTCGGTAAATATTTACATGTGTTGCCTGAGGGGTCAACATGCAAGATGGTACATTATTTAGTCCCCGTCTGTTTGTGTGTGGTGGAGTCAGCACACAAGTTGTCCTTTATTTGATCAAACTCACTTCACATAGGGGCTTTTGGGGAAGAATGTTCGGCTGACAGCAGAAAATTGATTCCATGATTCCAATTCAAAATTCCTAAATTGAACATAAAGGAATTCTGAAATGATCAAGTGACTGAGGTGAAACAGAAGGCTAGCTCATTATAGTCACATCTGGTATATAGTATTAGGATTAACCATGTTAGCAGCATTGCCAAAGGGGTTTGGCACATGTAAGCACACAAACTGTGCAACGCTGCCTTATTTAGAGTCCAAACATGTTCATACCATGAGCTTTTTGAAAAATGTCAGCATTGTAGTTTAGAACAGAAGCAAAAAATGCAAAAATATCCTGGAAATATATGTTTTTTTTCTCTTTATTCTTTAGGGCTGTGATCAAATAAGATGCTTTTTTCAAATGTACCTGAGCATTTTTTCAGTTGTTTTTAGTGTTTTGGGTGCAGCGGGTGCCCATCTCCTCTTAATTAATTATGCACCTTGCATTATGGATGCAGCAAGTTTTGTTCAACATGTCTGAACTTTGGCCGTGCCACGTATTACATCAATGTCAGACAGAGAAAAAATAGCAGCGCCTGGGAGGGAAATAAGAAGCTTCATACAGTTTCCTGGTGAGTAACACTAACTTTAGCTACATCCTGTTGTTTCAAAATTGTTTTGTTGTCCATTTTGTTGTGTTTGAGCTGATTTTAAGGTTCTTCTTTTAACTTATAAGGCCTTGCATGGACTTGCACCACCTTACTTATCTGAGCTAATTATACCATATATACCAGCATGCCCTCTTCTCTCTCTATGCTCGTCCCCTCAGCTAACAAAAAATCAGTTGGCTTCAGAGCATTTGCCTACCGTGCCCCTTATCAGTGGAATGGACTTCCATTACATGTTAAAGAAGCAAGCTCGGTTGAAATCTTTAAATCAAGACTGAAAACCCACCTTTATTCGCTTCATTACAGCCTACCCTAGAATTACAACTTAGTCGGGTCCATCACCTTTTCAAACATCCTTTTAATGTTGATGTTTTTAATGTGGTTGTTTTATTTTAATATTCAAACATCCTTTTAACATTGATGTTTTCAATGTGGTTGTTTTATTTTAACTATTTTATTTGCTTGCTGTATGTTTTGTCCTATGTATTCTTTTAATTGTAAAGTGTATTGGGACCATGTTTCATGGTGATTCTGCATTTAAATAAATTGATTGATTGTTTTTTATTTTAAACGCCCTTTGTTTCTTCAGGTTAGCTAACTAATGATGAGTAGACAGCTTGCATATTGTTGTCAAACTTAGATAGAAACAAGAATAGTAACGCTCCTTGTGCCCTTTGACCTCACACCCTCTGTTTACTAGTGACACTCACAGCTGTGCTTTGCGTTTCAGCAGGAGAAAAATCCTCCTATCTGATCACAGTCGTGAGCTTAGAATTATAAGGTTCTATCTGCCTTCAGGATAGTTCTGAGATATTGAGCTTAAAAGTTTTCAGCATCCATTGACTTAAATGGAGATGGGTCCTTTTGTTTTAGAAATTAAAGACTCAAAAATCATTATTTTCAAAAAATAACACCACACATATGTCAACAGGCACTCATAGAATAGGTTCATGCGACTAACTCAGTTTTGACAAAAAGGTCAGATAGAACCTTGTAATACGAAGGTCACATTATGCTTATTTTCTCCTTGGGCTTATCGAGTTGTAAGTGCTGATAAACTAAACCTAACCTAAAACCTAAATGTGAATCCAGTGTCTCCTTGTAGCCCGTGTCCAGTGAGTCAAAAGTTAAAATCTTTCAGTACAATCCAATAGCCAGCCTCACTTTCATGTCTCTCATCTTGCTCCGTCCTTGAAGTAAAGATGGTGGGCCTTTTCTCTCTGAAAGCCCACAAGACAGTCAGGCTGGTGCCTTTGATGTGCTGGAGCTCTCTAACATCTGAGACCTCTGGCTCACAGAAAATGGCTTGAGAGTTGACAGCTGTGATACATGAAAAGTCTCAAGTCAAGAGCGCTGTCAAGAGGCTAAGACTGAAGCTAAGCAACTCTCCGACCCTTTACAAGAAGTCTCATACTAGATTCTATATGTTTTGGATAGTAGATAACTATTCTGGAAGATTCTATATGACCAGAGTTTCATTGCTAAATGAGATATTCATCTTTGTTGCTCAGCCTCATTGCTGTGGTGTTTCTACACTGCACTTCCAGAGATCACCTGTCAATCAAATAGTGTGGTGAGAACTAAACAAAATCTTCAATCAAATAGTTCTCCCCCATGACGTGGCGAGTGATGGAACTGCCTGGACCCGGCCTCCGGCTTCTTAAATGCACAGGTGCAGTTAACACATCTTTTACACAACTTACATGCATTAAAGTTTTGTGATCTAGTTGATCTTAAAACTGCACAGATAATTTACAAAGCACAAAATAATTTACTTCCTAACTGTATTCAGAGGTTGTTTGAAATTAGAGAGAGCCAGTATGAACTTAGGGGAATAGGTATGTTTAAAAAAAACAAGGGTAAGGACAAATATAAAAAATAGATGTATATCTGTCTTTGAATCTAATCTGTCTTTGAATCTGTCAGAGAACTGGTCTACTTGGATGAAGAAATGGATGTCTTCACAGGATAATTGCTTCCCAAAAAAGGATTCTTGATGGAAGAATATATTTATAAGAAATATATTTTTTGAGTGAAGAATAATGTGGCTCCTTCAGCCTAGAAAAGGGATTCTTGTTATAAGAATATGGTTGTTAGAATTTTCTACTCATTTTCATATTAAGATTTTTTTTTTTTTTTCTTATTTTAAGAATTACATTTTTGCAGTGTAGGAGTGTTGACCGATGTTCAATGTGTGGCTGTAGATGCGGCCATCACACGAATCAATCGGCAATACAGAGCAAATCCTAAAATAAATCTGACTCCAGTCTCTGTAATTTAAACTAAGCATGATTTGGACTTGTCTGTCTCTTCTTATCTGATGTTCATACCAGTTAAGAAAGCATGAAGAAATAGCTGAATATGAGCATCAGTCCAGATTGCAAGGCTAACTGCTGATCTTTACACCCATAAAACCTCACATCTTTCCTGTCATTTCTTGTAGTTGGGACTTATGTTCAAGTTAGACCCTCAGTTTCAGGCGTTTCGGTGCGGTTGTTTGGTGCCACTCGAGCCCGACCGGAGAGGAGAAAACGCTCCAGAGTTTGAATAAATCGCTCCAAACACGCTCGGTGTGTACGAAGAGGAAATAATATGTGTGTGTGTGTGTGTGTGTGTGTGTGTGTGTGTGTGTGTGCAGACCGGCCGGCGGCTGCTCAGCGGCTCAGAAATGACAGGAGGCACGGCAGCTTCACATCCATCAACAGTCTTTGGCCCCACATTCAGTCGTGTTCCTACAGAAACTCCCACCGCTCCCATTACTCCTCACTTTCTGTTCCTCCAAGCATGCCTACACACTCTCTCTCTCTCTCTCACACACACACACACACACACACACACACACACACACACACACACACACAGAGAGACCCACGTCTAGTCGTTCTCCCACACACACACACACACACACTATAAGCGCATGCAGGCTCGCACGGACAAACACAAGAACGCGCATACTTTCACACACACATACAGTACACACATACTCCATGGCACATGCATGCTCCTCATGTGCACCTCAGTTGGTCGCCAAGGCAACTTGCCGAATTTTTTTTCCAACTGGCAGACAGCCGTTTTGTTTGTCTTTTCCCTTCGACTGCTTTGCCGTTTACTCGCTTTACAGTATGAGGTCATTTGTTGTTGTTTTCTTTTAAATAATTGTTTAATAATGCCTCTTTCTATATCCTAATCCATTTTGTTTAGTAATGCCTGTTCCTAGGGTTTCCATTCACAAAGTTCAATCAACTTATTATTTCCATTTCCCAAGGAAAATTCATTATTTGTTCAAAAAGTGATTGCCTAATCTGAAATTCCATTTTTCCCCAGTTCAATTCATTATTTGTCTAACAATGCCTGTTTACATTTTCCAAGGTGAAGTCATTATTTCTTCAAAACATTTCAGCCTAATCCACAAGGAAAAGCCTTCACGCACCCACACACACACACACACACACACAGCCTATCCGATGTTGTTGACTCCTCAGTGAATTCATAACTGAACCAGCCGATCCATCATGCCTTCCATACAGCTGAAGCCTCTTGAGGAAGCTGCTCAGGTGATCCCTCATCCTCATTTTATAACCCACTTCACTTCTGTCAATGTGTGTGTGTGTGTGTGTGTTATTGTATGAGCTAAGAGTGAATGAGCATGTGCAAAATGAGTGTGTGCTGTTAATTGAGTGTATACTGTATGTATTCATGTATGTCTGTAAGTGCAAGCTGTGTGTATGCAGTGTGTGTGTGTGTGTACATGCAAGCAAGCATGCGCTTGAGTATGTGTGTGTGTAAGTAAACCCTTTGTGTGTGGGGTTGTATTGTGTGTGTGTGTGTGTGTGTGTGTGTGTGTCCGTATAAAGACTCATTGTCCCAGTCTTTTGTCAGTGATTATGAGCTGTATTGTCCTCAGTGTGTTTGTCGTCACTCACCCATCAGCCATGTCTCTGTTCATCTCCCTGCAATTCATCATTGTGAAGAAATCCTACCTAATAATTCATATTTGGTGTCGTTTCATTCAAAATCAATGTGATACCGATTGATGCTTGAGTAGAATAACCTCTCAATATTCACATTTACATTACAGAACATAATTTAGACTGTGAGGCAGTGTCTTGAAAATATCTCATCAACCAAAATCTCTTCTACCAGTCTGTTTGTTACTGTGTTTATTCATTTATTTTGATCATAAAAGTCTTTGTAACAGCTTGAAATGAGTTAGGAGGAGCCTTGGTCCTCATCCAGACCTGTTTAACAGACCAAGTCAAGATTAAAACCAGATTTTGTTTCTCAGCACTGCTCTCATTCATGATCTTGCATCACCACACATCCATCTTGGTAGGAAAATAACAGGTGATTGTAATAAATTAACAGGTGATTACAATCAAATGACAAACACAGCCAATGAGCATATTGTACAGCCATATTGGTAGGAAATGCATGTGACATCATAGGAATACTATGAATAGTCACAATGATACTGTAGGGCACTATGAGGCCCTGACCTTTGACCTCTTTATTGGTTACTTTTAGTGCTGAAACAATTAGTCATTAGAAAATTAATCGATTATAATTTTGATGATCAATTTTAGTCATTTATCAAGTAAAAACATTTGCTGATTACAGCTTCAAAAATGCTAAGATTTCAGAATCACTTTGGGCTCTGGTAACTTATGATGAACATTTGTCATATTTTTGACATTTTCTAGACTAAATGATTTATCGATTAATTGAAAAAATAGTCGCTTGATTAATTGATGATGAAAGTAATTGTTAGTTGTACAATTGGTGATCTGTGAATTAAATCTTATTCTACAGCACTTAGAGAGGGGATTTTTTTTTTTTTTTCCACAAATTGAAGAGTGACATAACTTTTAGTCACATCGAACAGTTGAAATTAACTAGATTACATGCTCCCAAATTGCACCAATAGGCCAAATGAAATTTAAAAGCAATAAAAAAATCAAAAAAAAATCACAGCAACACCTTACCATGTTGGAGCCTAGTTACTGTGAAGGAAAACAAGCCCGTCTCCGTGTTGTGTGGTGAAGCACGTGGCTGTGCGGTGGACACACTCTCAGCACGGAGGAGGCAGGAGAGGCAGGGTGTGTTTGTGTTTGGCAGGAACATCAAGTCTCTGGAAACGCTTCACCTCCCTCTGCTACCAGCGGAGTCCATTTTGGTCAGGTGGGACGCACGGCTCCTTTAAACCAAGGTCTATCTCTGGTTTTCTCTGCTTCCACAGCACAGTAGTTCTCCTCAAAACCAGCATTAATAACTCAAACTGTTCGCCAGTGGAACTGAATCAAAATTTGGAATCGGTGTCTGTGGTTGGACTGTGCTCTGTACCGACGTGATCTTATAAAAAGTCATGAATTGAGCGCAAACTCTGAAATGCGGATCACATGCTGTGGAAATGAATTATGTGAAAATTACGTTCCTCCACAACAAATTAGATTCTGTGACAAAAACACAAATTGGACACAACATTTTCAGCTAAAGGTTAAGTTTAGGCAACTAAAACAACTTGGTTAAGGTTAGGGAAAGGCTTTGGTCATGATTAAATAAGAACAAATTTAGCTAAAAATAGAAAATTTGACTCATGGTAGAAATTGAAGTCAAACTCATCTGCCCATCCACCACCCGACCACAACACCCTTACTTTCCACTGTGCTACTCCATTGTGACACTACTTCCTGTTTGTAGTTTTAACACTTTACATGCCACCAACACGTAATTTGGTGTTAAAAAGTCATGGTCATTTCACTTGTTTATGTGAGATCAGGTTGGTCTGAGAGCTGATGCGCTTGCAAACACAAAATGCGTGTTGTTGACTGAAAAAAAAAAAGACAACTTTCACTTTTAAAGGTGAATCAAATGAACCGATCCTGAACTGGCCAAAAGAATTGTTCTTGTAATTATTTGAAAACATAACTGTATTTTAGTGAGGACTTTGCTTTTTAAAGCTATTAAAGAGCAACTAAACCCAAATCTGTGTAAAACCTGACATCTGGGTCAGTGATTGTCTTTTTCACATCAAGGACCCCTAATTTAGTCCACATTAGGGCCACGGACCCCCATTTGATGAGATTTTGTCTCTCGGACCCAAATCTGAGAATATTTTTATTGTTAGATATGATTTTGTCCAGAATTCCATGACTATCTGTATTGCAGGTAGAGAAATAACAGTGAAATTATGATCAAAACAGTCATTCTTCTACATTCTCTAATTGTGTTCACTTCTTGTAAATGAAATAATGCTGAAGTTTGACGATTCATCAATTTGCTGGGGACCCCCTGGAACCCCCCCAAGGACCCCTGGTGGTCCCCAGACCCCACATTGAGAACCACTGATCTAGGTGATGTCACCACCTGTTGTAGGCTATAGAAGGTGACATCACCTGGCACCAAAGATCAGCCAATAGCAGATGACAATTGCAGTAGCATGCTTTTTACCATTAGATGTCAGGCTTTATACAGATTTGGGTTAGGGGTTTAGCTACTCTTTAAATAACTAAAGTAATTATTGTACATTATCCATTCTTAAAAACATCATATCTGGATGTCAACAGTCGATTTCAGGCACAGTAACGAAGGTTTCAGCTGCACCCAAGTTGCATTCTGGATAAAAGCATCAGCTGAATATCTAAACCCAACAGCACAGGTGATGTATACCAATTATAATACAAGATATACTAATTAATGAGACCTTTGGTTATAATTCAAGATATAATTCATCTTAATAGGCTCTCTGATGAGTACCGTCTGCATGTGTGGATGCATGGTGCCACGGCGTCTGCTCCTTACAATATCTGCTCTCATCTCTTTGTAGGGGTAGACTGTTTTTCATTCAGGGTTTCCTCGATGTATAATGAATGTATTCCCCCTGAACAATCTCTTTTATCTGTATACACACGCTCAGTGCAGACAGCATACCCACTTTTCTTCTTCTGCTGTTTCTGCTTTTTGCTGCTCCTACATTGGCTCTCTCTCTCTCCTCTCTCTCTCTCTCTCTCTCTCTCTCTCTCTCTCTCTCTCTCTCTCTCTCCCCCTCTCTTTTCTCTGCAGAGGGTCGGCTGTGAAATCAGCCTGTGCTTCAAATGCCATATTCTGTCTCGGGGTGGAAATGAGGGGTGGGGGGAGTAAAAAAAAAAAGAAAGAAAGAAAAGAAACACAGTGCTCTTTAGTTGGGGAAAATAAATTGAGAATAGACGTGACAGAGTATCAACCAAAGCTGTTGTAGCCTATCAACGCTAAGCTGTGCGGTTCTCAAATGTTTTCATCCACCTGAGAGTTATCACTTCAAACAGTTGGATGGGGTCCAAGCAGAGGGCCTTAAAAGCAAAACCTCTGAGTCATACTATATATATATATATAAAAAAAGGAGCTTTGAAATCGTCTCTTTTCATCTGCCTTGGGCTTAGATCACTGTGGAACGGGTCAGAGAGACGGCGATCTCTGTGGGGCTGAAAAACAGACAGACAAAGTAAATAGCTAAAAATAGCGGCGTATCACGGCTCTGTCGAGGCTTGGCGGGACGTAACGAACACCGGTGCGTGCTCAAGCACCGAGCGGCACGTGGCGAGTAGCGCTAAACGGCTAGCGTGTCGTGCGGTAACGACGTCTGATGTGCCGCGGGGGCTTGGGCTACTCCGCCGAGCGCAGTGGCTTCAGAACGCGGAGGTGAGGCGATCCCGCGGGGGAATCGGGCCATTATGGAGATGCAGGCGGCGGCGCCCTTGGCCGGCTCGCCAACGGGGCGAGTGACCTCTAGTGCGGGCCAGGCAATTAACGGCGAATGAAATCCGTGGAAGCGAGCTGATTGGATTATTTTGGTCGCCTCCTCGTTGAGGTTTTGTGGCAGGGAGAAATGAGGCGGGAGACGGGTAAGGGAGCTGCTAGCACAAGGTGGGGGTGGGGGGCTGTTTTTCCCAATTACAGCACTGTTCCTGTCTGTGTCTTTGCAAAATGGTGTGTGTGTGTGTGTGTGTGTGTGTGTGTGTGTGTGTGTGTGTGTGTGTGTGTGTGTGTGTCATGATTAGCATTAGCTTTCAGGGTAAGCACAGACTAGTAGACTTTGCTCGGTGAGCTGTGGATCGGGCACTATCAAACACTGTCACCAGACTTCAAAGCTCTCTGACGTCATCAGAGAGAATTCCCTATCATCTCTCTCTCTCTCTCACACACACACACACACACACACACACACACTCTGTCTCTCTCACACAATACACACATGCTTCCTCTCCCTCTCGTGGCCCTCACCCAAACTCCTCCTTCAACCCCATTTCTTCCTTTCCTCCAGCAAAAACAAGACTAAAATTCAATATACACTCACCGGCCACTTTATTAGGCACACTGCTCGTTAACGCAAATAGCCTGCTCCACCAAACAGCCAATCATGTGGCAGCAACTCAATATATAAAGCGTGCAGACGTGGTGAAGTGGTTTAGTTTTTTGTTTGACCAAATATCAGAATGGGCGAGATGTGTGATCTAAAACACTTTGACCGCGGTTTGATTGTTGGTTCCAGCAGCTCAGAAACAGCTGCCCTCCTGGGAGTTTCACAGTACAGTCTCTAGAGTTTACAGAGAATGGCGTGATAAACGAAAAAAAACATCCATTAAGCGGCAGTTCTGTGGCCGAAAACACCTTGTTAGACCTTGTAGACTTGTTCAAGCTAACAGAAGGGCCACAGAGGCACAGATGACAGTGTTTACAACAGTGGTGTGCAGAAGAGCATCTCACAACACTTATGATAAATGGGCTACAGCACAGGTGACCAGCTGGTACTAGATAGGTGTACCTAATAAAGTGGCCGGTCAGTGTATTCTGCACACAGACACTCTCCACTAAAAGCTCCAGTGAGACAGTGAGGCAGAATGATCCGGGTCGAAGCTTACCGCCTACTTCCTACTTTCCATCTCTAGCGCTTGGCTTGCAATTGTCCCTTACTTAGTAAGTAAGGGTTGGCTAACTGAATATGTATGGGGCCCTCCTTTAGTTGGAGGTATGTCCCCAAGGCATTTATTCAAAGCCCTACTATACTTCAAAAGCATGCATATATCTTCTTTACTTGGACAAACCTATTTACATAGATTTATATGCATTTATATAGCCGGCATCTGATCCCTAAAGCAACAAATTTTACATTTCATTGGGCTGGCAGCGGTTTCCAATAAGCAGCCGGGTCAAATGTGCAGGCAGTGAATAATTTAACATTTGAATGCTGATGCAGACAGATGTAGCCTGTTCAACCCATGCTGAAACTATCGTTTGTTCCACTGATATCATGTGATGTGTGCTGTCTCAAACACACCTGACACAAGACCAACGACTGAAACGTTTACCACAATAAAAACATAAGAATACCTATTTTGACAGTCAGCAACCATGGACACACACTCAGGACGGTATGATTTTGTGCCTCAGATGGATAACTAACATTTCCCACAGGCGCTGGCATCTCTGTATTCCTCTGTGATTTCTGTAACGGATGTAAAAAAAAAAAAAATGCAAATTATAGGCAAGAGTGAAGAATGTGCTGATCACACCGATTGCAGAGAACATTAACCGAATGGCTCTCATCTGCTACAAGGCTGGACATCCTCTCACCCATCCAGATGAACACAAAGACGGTTTTTTGAACCTTTATTTATCCAGGGAAAGGTTTGGTGAGCAGCTATGCTCAGCAAACGGGTGTCAACTGTTAAGTGCTTTTGCTCAACAGCTTTTTAATTATAGCTTCTGAGACCGTGCCAGCCGGCTCAGAGATTTGAACTAGTGATGTTCCTGTCACAAACCCTCTTCTGTTACCTTCAGGTTCAGCTGATCGACCCCCAAGTACTGTATATCTGTATAAGTACTGTATATCTGTATAAGTATTGTATATCTTTATCTTTAAGTCAATCTGGATGTAGAGTTTCTTGAAGAGTTTTCCTCATCTGTCAAGATTGGATGAAGTACAGAACCAACCATTCAATATCTTTGCTTCTGTACTAGTGGCATACTACTACTGCTACTACTATTACTAATAATAATAATAAACTTTATTTATAGTGCACTTTTCAAAACCAAATTTATAAAGTGCTTAACAACAAGGAACAAGTCCAAGGAATAAAACATGTAGTGCCAAAATAAAAACTGAAGGTCCTGTAAAAATAAACATAGCAAAGAGATAGAAAGACAAACAAATGACAGTAAATGAATTAAATCTTATTGAAAATTTTAAATTCAATAATGATTGAGGCAACTTGGCTAAAATCAGACCATGATTAAAGGTAAGCTTTTCCATAAGTGTGTTCTGAGAAGTGATTTAAAAGATGACACAGCTAGCCTGATTTCTCGAATTTTACATTTACATTTTAGCTCTTATGGAGAATGAATACAACCTTAATGTACAAGGTACAAGCGACCAATAGCAAGGAGTGTAAGGGTCAGAGCCACATTGCCCTGACAATAAGCGAAACAAATAGATATAACAATAGATGTAAAGTCCGGTCCCCAAACTACTTTTTTGATGAATTAGACTTTTCTTGGTCTTGTGCTGCTATTGGATGTTGACTGGACTTTTACCTGCCTAAAAAAAGGGTAATTTTATTGGTTTGGTTTATTTTTTTCCATAGAAAACAAATGAAGATTCCCGCACACAAAATTCACCTCTGCTGTGTCTTTTATTGCCTGTCGATGTTTCGGTACAAAACCTTTATCAAGACATTTCTCATGGCTTAGAAACAGTCATGACCCAAAACACACAGATACAAACAGGACCCATTAGAGTAATAATTAGGTCACACCTGGGGGAAGGTGTGGTGACCCAGATCAAGGCCTATAGGGAAAGGGATAGATAGGCCTAACATAAATAACATACAAAAATAAATAAAGTAAACTATATGTATATGTTACATAGAAAATATAGGTCGGTTTAGGTGACAGCTTGTTTAAACATGTTAGTACAGAAAGAAGAAGAACTGATATTTTGGCAAAGTCACATGTAAAGACAACCTTTGCCTTTGATTGTTTTTTTTCTTTTGCAGAAATCTGAAATAACTTGAATGACAAGCATCTCACACTGTGCAAAAGAGATTAGAGCAACTCCTTGTCCTGGCTAAAGACACACTACACACTGACTGTGTTTACATGGACAGCAATAATCCGATATTAACCCGATTAAGACAATAGTCTGAATAAGAAACTGCCATGTAAACAAAACAGCATTTTCTGATTACCTTAACCCGAATTAGGTCATTGTTGGAGTAAGCAGAATCGCATTAAGACATGTGGGGTATTCTGATTTTAATCACATTATTGAAGGGCATTTTAGACTGTAAACACCTTAATTCAACTATGACTATCAAAGGATTACAGATTAATCAGAATATTGTCTTATTTAGAATAAGGGCAATAGTCTGATTATTGCTGTCCATGTAAACATAGTCATTGAAACCCAACCCACTCTCTAGTCCAGTCACAGCTGCTGAGTTCCAACCCATCATGTTTTTCATCAGTGAATGCACTCTCATTGGTTTTTATGTGTTTCAATATTGGAAGTGCAGATTTTATGGTGACTGTCCAGAGGGGTGACGGTTATTTCAGGCAGAGAAGTGTCATTTACGAGCCTGCTCAGGCATCAAAGGGTTACAAAAGAGCCGCATTCCTGCAGGAATCCAACCATGAAATGTCTCATCCTGCCACTGCAAACCATGAATAACTGTGGCATTGCTAGAATTTGGTGTGGTTTCTGGCTGTCATGAATGCAAAAAATCATTGTTAATTGACCACTGAATGATAAAAACACGCTCTGACAATGGTAGTCTAGACATGAATCTGAAAAAATTGTCTTCCTTATCTTCCTTGGGTTAAATCAACTCTAATTTCCACAGTCTAAGGCCGTATATCAGATATTTTCTATCAATTATTAGAGGTGCTGCTGAGAGGAGCAACACTGTTCCTGATGAAACGTCTGACAGCTCAGAGGATGTCCACACAGATCTGATGATTATTAGCACATATTGTGGCAACTCAGGGTTTGAGCTCAAGAAAAGAAACTGGCAGCTCAAACCAAGGAACCAAGCAAGCCACGGGTTTTCATGCCAAAGCGGTGTCGGTTAACTGCAGGAAAATGAGGAGGTAGAGAAAGTGAAGCGAGGCTCTTACCTCGCTATGATGGAGATTACAGATAGTCAATGCAGGGGTCGTTACTGGAAAAAAGTAACAAATGACTCATTATTTGTTACTTTTCTTAATAGTAATGCATTTCTTTACTTATTACTCCCTGAGGAAAGTAATTAGCTACTGTACTCGTTACAAAAAATTGTGTTACACCCTAAAACAATTGTGCTGTAGATTTACTAGTGTTCACTTGGCTGATAAATATTGAGGAGCAAAGACACATTACCAGCAGACGAAGACTATAAACCCAATTTGTTTCTTAATCCTTGTCTGTCACCAAACTTGAACATCATTTCCACGTCTCCCACTCCATTTACCTTTTAGGCATTTAGCCGGTGCTGTTATCCCGGGTGACTTAAAATAAGTGCAACAGTAAAATAAGTTTAAAATTTCCAGATTACCAAAATTACAAGCAACCAATAGTAAGGAGTGTAAAAGTTGAAGGTACAATACCCAGACAATAAATGTAAGAAATCTTCCCAGAAATCTTCGCTAAAATAATCATAGATGTTCTATAATGTCCAGTTCTCAGTTTATAGCACATCTGATTACTTGAAAATTAAATGTAGTTTGAGCTACTACTCACTACTGAGGTCTCTCCTCTATAGGAAGATGACTTTGGCAAAGTCATAATAGAGGAGCGACTGGGGCTGGTGAACTAATACTGCTGGGAGCGGGTCACCCATCAAATAAATGGATGCAGACACCCTTAATTATGTGGAAATACAGAACTAAACCATAGAAACAAGCCAAGAGGGCAGCATGGAGGACAAACTGTACATAAAAGTCGCTTACAAGAACAACATAAAAAGACAAAACTCTTAGGCAAGCATAGTCACATAGCAGTAATAAATGCAATCAAGATTACCAGAATCAATCAAATACATAATTTAAACAGTGCAGAAACATTGTCCAATATAGTTACTGTACAGAAACACAGTAACACATTGCAATATTTTAGGCCTAAGCAGTAAGTAGCCTTTTTCTATGTTTGCAATAAGACAAGTTGCAATGAAATATTATGATGATGGTTTATCGACTCTGAAGATGAAATATGGTGCTGCTGTTGTTTGAATGAAGATTATTACTGCGGTAAATTAGAATTTTCATTTCGCCATGGATTGAATTGAATTTTGTTTATTAACATATTACACAAAAATGCAATATAAACAATGCTGTCTGAAGTTAGAGAGGGAGCGAGACAGAGAGAGAGAAAAACAGAGAGAGAGAGAGACTGAGGCATTTAATCACTCCATCTCACAAATCCAACCAAGTTTATTAGCAAATATTGCTGATGCAGACTAAAGCCTCACGCTGAAGCTAGTAATTTCATAAATTTACTTTCCACTGTAGCGTCATTACCCGACTCAAAAATCCAATTACATCAAATGAATCGATGGACATTTTACTT
This sequence comes from Centroberyx affinis, assembly GCF_046629955.1. Classification (NCBI taxonomy): domain Eukaryota; kingdom Metazoa; phylum Chordata; class Actinopteri; order Beryciformes; family Berycidae; genus Centroberyx; species Centroberyx affinis. The sequence continues at coordinate 52,524 of NW_027281450.1, forward strand.
TCTGAATAACATGCTGGTTTATTGATATCAGAAAATGAAATGAAATGAGTGTAACCAGAGGAGCAGTGGATGAACATCAGCAATGAGGAGAAGCTGCACAAGGATCAGGAATATATATGAAATCAAATTAGAAGCAGGTTTAGGAAGGTTTAGTTTCAAAATACAGTATATTGAAAATTAACAATCTAAACAGTAACCCAATTCACTGGTTTACTCCTGCTCAGTAATGCTGTTTAATTACTTTTTGTTACTTTTGTATTACCTCTAGGAACTGTGGAGGGTGTGTGGTGGGTGGGGGTTTGTTCTAAAACAGATTATGAGCCAAAAAATTTAGTTTTTCAAAGCCAGAAATCTCAGCACCTGGTGAGATAATCCCCATCAAGCCCCTGCAGATATATTATGGTCATTTTGCCATGGGGCGGTAAAAACCTTCAGGATTCCTACACAAACTGGAAAGTCTGGAAATGTATGGTAAAATAATTTGGTAATTTCCAGAACTTGAAAAGTCTGGAAATTGCACAAAAAGTTTGGAAAAGTATGGAAAAAATATTGTACTGTCCCAGTATACATACGAATACAGTTTGTGGTTTTCGACCCCTCTCATATCACATGGTCTGATATTATCTATAGAGTGATATAGATACGCAGTTAGTTAGTATACGAGCAACATGACTATCAGACTGAACACTAACCAAAATCTTTATATCAACAAATTATGGTCTGGAAAAAGTCTGGAATTTTGTTATTTAAACTGTGCAGGAACCTTGAATCTTACTTATTGCCCGTTTAAAGCTTTTAGTTTAAATTTTGGAGACTATTTGCAAGCTGGACTAGTTCCAAAGAGCTAATGTTTCCGATCCTGTGTTATAAAGTTGACCGTCGTACGACCCGCTTGGCCCCGCTGATGACTGAAACATACTGAGTGAGATGAAGAAAAAAGATCATTTCAATTATTGACTGTGATTTCTGTTTCATTCCTCCTGACAGCTGGATGAAAATTAAGAGGCAGAGGCCCATAAATCAATCCACCAGGGAGTCTGCCTCCAGACAGCAGTTTCATGGCACACTGCAGTCACAATGCAAAATTGGCTGAATAAGGACAAAGGCAGACGAAGATGCAATAATCTCCATGTAGCCTGGAGTGACGCACTAACAGAGACACTTACCACTACTTCATGCTCCTGTATTTTACAATGTTTTTTACTTTGTAACATTGGTGCAGACATATGGAGAACTCACATTTTAAAAGTTTCACTGAACTGGCTCCATATCCAAGAGGAACCGAAAAAAAAAAAACCCTAACCCGAAAAATTAAGTTTTGCTCACTTTTCAAGGGAACAGGGGGCGGAGCCTAAAGAGTGGATTGGCCACCCTTGGTGCCACCCCAAATTTTCTTGTAAATCACTGGCTGTTTAACTCTGATTGACACACTGAAATTGCCTGCAGGTAAGATTGCGTTGTTTTAAGTGACCAACAAGGAGCCCTTTTTGACAGAAAGAAGTGCTGAAGAGTGTGACAGGTTTTGAATGTATGTAATTTTTTTTCCAGATATTTCACAGTCTGTTTTTCACCTAAATAATCACTGGACAATACAAGACAAATCAGTCCTTGCAGTAATAATTTGCTTCTAAACATATGCAAAATTATTTGTTGAATCCTGTGTACACACAATTGATTAAAAACTGTGAAACTTTCATTTTTAACTCTCAACCTCCAAGTTAAGTGTTTACAATGTATTGTACTAATTTGGTTCTACTATATAACGTAAAAAATAAAATAAAAATGTCTGTAATATTAATACAGAATAGATGCAGGATGAATGCATGAAGAGAGACTTCTACAATGGCTACCAACAAACAGAAAGTGCAAGAAATGCTATGAACAGAATTCATACCACTCACACACGCATGTATACTTTTATCACTCCTTACTGTGATCTAACATAGGAATTAATTAAGCCTAACTGTACTTGTATTCAGTATGAAGTAATAGTGTGCTATTTTTAATTGTTTATTTAGAATATTCATGTAACACAGAGGCACTTTAATGTAATTACAACTATCAAAAGCCTTATGGTATCCATGGGAATCACACATCTGTAGTTGCAAATCAGCACGATAATTTTGATCTTTTGTACAGAACATCACTATTTAGAAGCACTTTGTGTAATGTAATTACAATTATTAAGGCACTTACTGTATCCATGGAAAGAACCACAATGAATATTTAATGACACTTGCTGTTACAAAACAACAAAATGTTCCTGCATTGGCAAAAAAGACTGCAAAAGAATATTTTCAGAGTAGTGCAGTGGTGCTTAAACCACAGTAGGTATTGGACCCAAAAAGGTGTTTCAGGGCATTTCCCGGTGACTCCTTATGTTAAAGGGATACTTTTATTTTCCAACGCACCTGAGCCCCGGGGCAAAAAAGACTACATTTCCCATTTGAGTCCCGGGCTGAAAAGGCTGAAGAAGCCCTGCCTTAGGGGCCGAGTCGCCCGGGTGACAGCAGCCAGAAGAGAAGCGAGCTTGCGACCACAAAGGTTGCTGGTTTAAATTGCTGGAACAGCGAGGAAAAATCTAGGCGGTGGAGGTGAATGAGTCGCTAATGAGTTCTCCTCCTCCTGCAAATGCCATTTAATTGCTCTTAAGCAAGGAGCTGAATCCCCAGAAGTGGATCTGCTCAGTGGACAAGAATGCAAGACTGTGGTATTAATGGGAGGCTGCAGGTGTGACTATGTAAATATGTGTAATCCATCCTCCTTTTGCAAATGATCTGCAGGCAGTTGCTATGATTAAAAATGTCTTCTTAGGGGCGCCCTGGTGGTGTGTAAACACATCGTCCTGGTGGTCTGAATCTGACCCAGGACCTTTGTCGCATGCCACCCCCCCCCCCCCCTCTCTCTCCCAGTCTTTCCTGTCTATCTCTACTTTGAACTGTTGAATAAAGGTGAAAATGCCCCCAAAAAAACCCTTAAAAATGTCTTCTTAGTCAGCTTGCTTGGTTAAAGTTGCACCAGGCAACGCCGCACGTCAGCAGCTCCTAATAGCAGCAAGATGTAACTGTTTGAAGCTTGAAACTCTTTGAACTTCAATACCCAGAAATCCTGTAATGTGATGTCAGTAAACTGCTCACAGCACGCTCATGTTTACCAACCCGCTTTATATCAAAGGAAACCAAAGAGATGAGAAAGGAAAATATCTAATGTTGGTTAGTCTTGCTGTTTTGGAGTTTAGGAGTTTGTTTTTTCACTCTTAAGTTTCGATTCGTCCCTTCCTCTGGGTGGAGAAGCTTACATGCCACCAAAATTTCATTTGGGCAAATCACTTTGTGACTGACGCTGAGAAGGCCGGCAAATTTGACCATAATCTTGCCTGGTGCAGCTTTAAATGAGGGTTAAAAATAAGTCAGAAGCTTCGACAGCGAAGACCTGGATTCGATTCCCTCGACTTCTACCGCCCTTCCCCCCTCCTCTCCTCCTCTCATCCCCTTGTTATCCCTCAGCCGTTGCCCTCACCGGGCTTTTCTGCCTTCAGGCTTTGTGATGACAGTCGACAGCCGCTGTGACCGCTGATTTGTGTAGCTGGCTGTCTCGCTTCTCTTTTTAAAGTGTCAGCTGGAGGAGAGTGGGGTCTGACTAGCCTTCCAGAACAACCTTGGATGTTATTGCAGCCCTCTCTGAGCCCGTGAGTCCGTACAGCACTTTATGAAACTTTGTGGCAGACCGCTCCATCACATCAGCATCCCAGCATTCTCAGCTGGAACCAACGAGAGCTAATTCTGGTTTATCTCTTTTTACACCTCATTACTTAAATATATTTTTTTTTACATCTACGCTCCGAGGGGGAGGAAATCTTTTTTTTTTTTCGTTTCTGTTTTGATGGCGAGATAAAGAGAAAAAGGCAGCCCAAGCTTCTTCCCGAGGCTCTGTCAATTAGGAATTCAGGAACCTGTCGAGCCGAAAAGTGGAGCTCCAAGACGTCCTGGGGCGTGAGGACCACCTACCTCAGCATCTTCCCAGCCCAGATGTCTCCTGGAGGCGGGAGCTCACATTACCCATGAAGCTCTGGGTTCAAGCTGACAGCATCCACGTCTTTGCCAAAGTGCAATTACACAGCCGAGAGAACACAGAGGCTAGTTTGAGCCGGTGAAAGGCTGTGGTACCAAGGTCCAAACCAAGAATACATACACTAAAGTCAAAAGGTCAAAGGTTTGGACACACCTGATTGAATGTACTTTGTTTTTCATTATCTTAAATCCATTTTGATCTAAAGGCTTCTGCTCAAATGCTTGAAATGTGTTTCTTAGACAAATATAAATAGTGAAGTTGATCCTATGTGTGAATTTCTTTCCAAAGCCTTTGCCTTTCCATCAAGGCAAAGGGCAGCTACTTTAAATAATCTAAAATGTAAGATCGTTTTGATTTGTTCTTTGGTCACTGCATAATTCCATTTGTGTTATTTCATAGTTTTGATGTCTTTACTATTATTCTAAAATGTGAAAAATAGTAAAAATAAAGACAAATGTGTGTGTCCAAACGTTTGGCTGGTAGTGTACATGAAGCTAATGCGATCAAATGCAAACTGTAGCAAAAGGGGAAGAGGTTACAGTAAGTTCAGGCTCAGCATTCGCCCAGTGTGTAGATCTGCTGTGCCAGGAGTGTGTTGGCAGCTACACAAACACCTGCTAGACCTGCTAACACTCCCTTCATGGATCTATCTGGCATCTATCCTGCATCAGTGTGATTAGTATTGGACACAGTGGCAGCCATTGTAAAAGTCTGCATTCATTCATCATCTGTCATGATGATGACAAGTGAGAGAATTATGTCTGTGTAGATTCATTTCAGTCATCCAGGTAGTAAGATGTCTAACAAAAAACATAAAAACAAAATCCGCTGGGCTTTAAATGAAGAGTTGAAGACGTTTCGCCACTCATCCGAGAGGCTTCTTCAGTTCCTACTCATCGATGGGGAATTCCCCGATATTTAACCTCTCTGGGTGATTCACACCATGAGAGAAATATGATATGGTTTATCTGTGTCATGTCTCATGAAAGGATTTTACTACAAGAAGCTCCATCAGAAAAATCTTTAAGATGACGTGTTTGATTCGGGCCTCAGTTTTGGCCCAGTGGAGACTGTGGAGCAGGAGACTCAGGATATTGATCCAAACTGCTAATATCAGAGGAGTGTTGTTGTATAATGTAGCATGCCATGAAAGCTTCTGAAGCATTAAATTGAAATGGGATGAACCACATGATGTCTCAGATAAATCAATGGGATCCTTTGCCATAATAAAACCGACATGTGAAAAAGAGTGAATTTGAAATATCAGATATTATTTATCCATGTTCTTTTTCAGCGTTGTCCTGCTTGACGCTCATCCAGTTGTACTGTACACATTCATGCCTGAGACCTGCCTAGTACAACCACAGTCTTGTGCTTTCGGCCACGGAGCAACTGGGGGACAAGTGTCTCGCTCGAGGGCAACATGGCGGTATCTGTTCAGGGAGGCAAGAACATTTTCTAATTCACTTTTCTCCACTCAGATCTTCCCAAGTCTGCTTCTCTAACCTTTAGATTAGTATTCGTGAAGTGGTCAAGAGTCCAACACGATCTCATAAAAGGCAGTGAAATGAGCACAAACTCTGAAACGCAGATTTACCTGGACACAAATTATGTGGAAAATGACGTTCCTCCACCACAAATTGGATTCTGTGACAAAAACACAAATTGGAGACAACATTCTCAGCTAAAGGTTGGCTAATGGTTAAGTTTAGGCAACTAAAACAACTTTGTTATGGTTTGGGAAAGGCTTCGGTCATGGTTAAATATGAAAAAACTTTTGCAAAAATTTACAGTAGAAATTTCCTTCATACAAGCTGGGAATTTAACTCCATTCACCTCCATCCACCACCCGACCACAACACCCTTACTTTCTGCTGAGCCGCTTCAATGTGACACTACTTCCAGTTTATATTTGCATCTATTTCATGTAAACCGTCTGCTAGGAAAAACAGAATTTTAACACTTTACGTGCCACCAACATGTAACAAGTCGTGTTAATTTCATGTATTTGTGTGAGCCCAGGTTACTAGAGTCCTGCCATTTTTCAGCTGGACAAGAGGAGATTGATCTCTCTGGCCCCGGATCAATACTATTACTGTGAGATGCTTTGTGGATCCAGGACCAGAGCCACGTCCAACACCCTGCTTTCATAATAAGATGCTAATAGGATGCTTTCAATGCGTCCCCCTCTCTCACTTCCACATCCAAAAAAAAAAAATACAATTAACTGGGGTCATCATGCATGGCCAGTAATGTCAGTCAACAGTGCAAGTCTGCCACAAATAAATTAGCTCTCAGGTAACTCCACTCTCTCCACTTCACATCCTTCAACTAATTGGGCATTTTCCTATTAATAAGGCGATGGAAGTCGGACATAATCTTTGACAAGTGGATGTAATTGGAATGCAAAACAAAAGCCCCATGAGAGCCATTTCCACCCGAGCGGCCCGATCACCTTTTCTGGCATATTTATTAACCTTTATCACATCAACAGATGACGATGATGAACTTCTCTCGTGACCTTTTTATTTTATATGTTAACTATGCAGGAGGAAATTTCAGGGGGAGGCGATAGAGTTCGCCGGCGGCTTTGAGAGCGGCGCTGTAGCAGAATCAGAAGGTTGGGAGCTGAATGTCACGCCGACCGGTTTTGAAAGTTTGCAGCAGCACTTGTGCGAGTGTCAGGTTTGGATAATGGCGTGCCAAATATCCCTTCCCGCATCGTAAAGGGGTTTTCGGGACCCATCTCGCGTTGATGAGTCTCTGTGTGCTCCTCTCTTTCGGGGGGATAAAAGGCAGGGAAGATTGATGCACCGCTGTCCTCCCATGTATCGCCCGCCTCCCTTGCCTGAATGATGATCCTGCCCATCAGAAGCAGAGCCGGACAACAGAGCGGACAGATGCTGCCTATTTCAGCTGAGAGCTCTTCTCTCTCTCTCTCTCTCTCGCCGGGTCTTTGATGCCTGACAACTTTTCTGTCTGTTTGATGAAATCAGTCAGACATAGTTCAGTAAATTGAGGCTCTGCCGTACTTATCGCCTGGCACTCACTTTAGAGCAGGTATGTGCTTGTTCCAGAGGTATTATTGAGCTTGGTGTGATACATGGTCAAAAGGTTTTTAAGATACCTCTGCTTCATTAGAGAGGGAGAGAGAAGTAACAGAAGTCTCTGGGTGGCAGCAGCCTAGAGATTAGAGAAATGGGCTTGTGGCTGGAAGATTGCTTGTTCGAATCCCAGAGTGACTGGAAAAAATCTGGTGAATGACAGACACTCAATATCTATTGTCAAGGCGCCCAACTTAAAGTCACAATGAAATAGAAAATTACTTTTTCCACCTTGTTAGCTAATTTTCCATGTCATCATATACACCTATTTAACAATAAATGCCAAAAACATTTTACTACATTTTTATTTATTTTCTTGTATTTTTATCAAATCCTGCTACTTTTACTTACTGGAAAACACTGTGTCTTTAATGGTGACCTCATGCTGTACCACAAGGCGGCATTAAAATTCCAACCAATAAAACCATCACAGATTTTTCAAACCCCCCAGGCGACTTTATTTTTCAAAAGCGACTAGAGACAGACATCACTGACTCTGCTCATGTTCCTCTCCAGTGATGCATCATTTCACTTCTCATCGACTAATTCAGCGGTACTCAACGTGGGGTCCGGGGACCACCAGGGGTCCTTGAGGGGGTTCCAGGGGGTCCCCAACAAATTGATGAATTGTTAAACTTCACCATTATTTAATTTACAAAAAGTTAACAATTATAGAATGTAGAAGAATGACTGTTTTGATTGTAGTTTCACTGTTATCTCTCTACAGATAGTCATGGAATTCTGGACAAAATCATCTCTAACAATAAAAATGTTCTCAGATTTGGATCCAAGAGACAAAATCTCATCAAATGGGGGTCTGTGGTTCTAATGTGGACTAAATTACGGATCCTCGGTATGAAAAACGTTGAGAATCACTGGACTAATTGATCAGGTCGACTCCTGTCTGTTCCTATGCTCTGGTATCAATATCACATGCAACAATTCATATGCAAATTAGTGCTTGACATGGTCCGACTTTTCTAGCAAATTTTTGAGCAGCGAATAGCTGCTTTCCGTGGAAGTGAGCTGGAAACATCAGACTGTGTTGTACTGGTCGACTCCCAGGTGTGATTGTGTGTTAACTGTGAGTGTGAAGCAGGGTGTAAAGCAGCGCACATGCTCAGTCAACCTTCCTGGGATAAATCAGCATAGAAAAATGACCTGCGACGTTGTTTGTGAGCTGAATTTGAACTCACCACAACTCACAGATCTGCCAGCAGGGTTCACACAAGGTCCTTAAAGTGCTTAAAGCCCTTGATAAAATGAAATAATAAAATTTGAAATAAATGATGGTATAAAGGTTTGCAGTGTTTGACAGACTGCAATTCAAAACAGAGAAAAGAAGACCAGTGTATTCAGGGAAAGATGACTTAAAAGCACGAAAACATGTGAATCTATATATATTTTAAAGCACTGATGGCTGTTTAAAATGCAGTAAGGTTTACAGAAATTTTTTCTTGCCTGTGTGGAGTCCTTATGAACAGAAAAAATAGTGCTGGAAAAAGGTCACTGGAACTCTGTGGCAGGAAATCTCCTTGGAGCAGATTGTCAGCGAGGTCTCATCTCCTGCAGCCCCACAGCCACGGAGCTCAGTGGCAAGTTGTGGGGCAAAAAAATACAATGAAATGCATGAGAAATTTAGTTTTACATCTGCACAGTCACAGGGGTCGCTTGTCATAAAGGAAGAAGAAGAAGACAGGATATCACACAGCAGCCTGAGGGACCGGCCCACAATGAGACAACATGTATTTTAAGAACCTAGGTACATTCATTTCCCATTTTCCTCTCAATCATCTCTCCCTGTGTTTGGAGCCAGCGTGCTCCATAGGGAAGGCTTTAAATTATGCACGGGAACAAATTGATACTCAGAGCTAAAGGTGGCCCTTATCATTAATTCCCCTCCTCTTAATTATCCTGTTATGATCCAAATGAATAATTAAAAATCCAATATCGTCACTGTCGCCCCAAAATGTCTCAGAGAGCAGCGGAAGTCCTTCATTGGAGGCATTATGGGATGTCATGTCTGAAGCAGCGGGAAAAGAGAGACGATGTGGTGGGTGGATCTGAAGGTCTGCTTTTTATTCTTATCTTCTTACTAATTCTTTCATATCTTTTTTTTTTAATTGCTATTGCTATAGCTACTGCCAGTGCTCTCGGTGCAGACCTTGATCAGATGGTATAAGCTTGATTAGAAGAACGTTTTCAAAGCTTTCTCTCCCTTTTTCATGTTTGCCTTGTGAAGGTTTTTGCCAAACCTCATAAAAATCTACATTGATGGTTACTCCATGCCTTTATGTTGAGTTATTTCATGTTATTTTATTTCAAATACAGTGGATAGAACATGCAATTATTTTATATAAAAGGCCCAAATGCACTGAAAGCGATAATTGACGTGCCTCATTTGATGCACGTCAATTGATGCTCCTATGGCGCACTGTAGGCATCCGATTTGAAATGCCAACACCACAGAACCAGCAGTATTTTGGGAAAAGGTTGCTATTTATATGTAGGCAGGCACAAGTTTGTATGCTTTACAGAAACCCCCCATTCATTTTCTATACATTTCTATTTGAGTAGCCTATAACGTTACATAAGGCAGGAGGGAACTGTTGTTGCTGCTGCTGCTTTCGTCAGTTAGTTGGCGTTGGTTTTTCTTCCAGGTGGGTGAAAGTCACATAAAGCACAGCTAATCATAACTCTATACTATGTGAATTAATTGCTGTTGTTAGGTTTATGTAGCAAGTTAAGTTTTATGACCAGTAGATGTCAGTAAACGTTCATGATAGATGATACGGGGTGGGTCTGTTATGCTAACGTAACTACCAAGGGTCTAAGCTTTTATTTTTCTTATTTTTAGTATCTGACATGTGACAACACAACGGTTAAGATCAATAGTAGTATAGCTGTTGGCAGTGGTAGTTGTTTTCGTTTAGCATTGCAGAATTACAATTGTGTTGTTAATAAAGTTTTAAGCTAAACTAACGGAGCTAACGTCAGCTGTCACCTGTTGCCATAGTAACAGTAAACAGTCAGTAGTTTGCAGTTTGACCTTTTATTAAATATTGGATATTGTTCAGTATGATGGAGGTTCCTCCCTGAGCACAGCTACAGAAAGATTATTTTCTTTGTACATTGTATCTATTCATTTAATTGTTCAAGAATGTTTTTGTGAATCAGTTCTTCATTTAAAGGCCATTGCCATTGAATAGATGGCTGCTAACCCTGAAAGAATTTCATTGGTCTGGGTTTCACTGGAGAGTTTTAGTGTCCCATGATGGTCTAAATGCTGTTTCAGAGGCTTTTCCACCCTGACAAGAATAGAATTTGGGGAATCATCACTGAATCATTGTAATTTTTGGCATGATAACAGAACCATTCAAAGCACATCCGCATAATTGGCAGCTTCAACGCAACAATATAGGTCTCAGACTTCAAAACCCAAAAGTGATCGAAACCCAAATGTGAACATGGTCTTGTACAGTCGGGCCTGTGATGCCGAAGCGCCGGGTGAGTGAGAAGAGAAGGCCGATCGATGCCAGAGAAGAGCAGTGGGCGTCATTCAACGAGGGACTAACGAGCCACGCTGCAGCAATCCATCATTTTGGGTCCAAATCTCTCCCACACCCACTGCGTATCGACATATGGGGTGATATATGGTCAGCAAGCACTTGGGGGAAATTTGATTTAAGAGCAAAGCGTATGGATTTTTTTTTTTTTCCTTCATAGACAGCAGCAGCGCACGTGCCCTCTCAGCCGCTCCAGCAGTCTCCTAAATAATTTATTTACCGTCTTTCCTGTGGGATCTGCGGCAGAACTAGGCCAACATGTCTGACGCCGTGGTGAAAGCCCTCTTTCTGCCTGCCAGTGGTAATTCTATGCAGTGAGCTTCATAGCATTAGATATTAAAAGTAGTTCGCAGTCGCGGCTTTGATACGAGGTCTGCTCGGCGTTTTGATCTCAGAACACAGAAGAAGCCTGGAGAAAAAAAGAAAAGAAAAAGAAAAACACTCACATGGTTTGACAGTATGGTTCAATTCAGACGGCTGATCAAGAAGAAATTCATCCCCGATGTGAAGATGCAGAAAAACCAACACTAATCACAAGCTGTGAGGCTGGCTGGGGCGTCCAGCCGGGGAACTCCCCTCCGTCTTTCTCTGCTTGTTATTTTGTGGCGGTCAACCATGGCATGTGAAGTTATCCTGAGGCTGATTGAAAAACACATAACTTCAATTTTGGTGTTTCCCCTACTCTTGCTTGAATCTAAAATTGTTTTTAAAGGTCCCATATGGTGTAAAACGGGATTCCCCTTGCCTCTGTGATGATAAAGGAGTTGGATGGTCTATCTAAACATGGTGAAAGTATCAAAACGCACGGTCGCCAACTAAATCCACACAATCCATATTAGAAAAGCGAGCCTCTAAACGAGCCGTTTGGACTTCTGTAACTTTGTGGCGTCACAAAGGTTCGCTCATTATCATTTTTGGAAGAAATAAAAGACTAACAAAGTGTTTTTTTCAAAGTGGTTGAGCGGTTGTTATTGTTTATTAACCAGAGAGTTTTCCCTACCTGTAGCCGCCGGGCCATGGCGTCTCACGTTTCACTCTTGAAACGGTTAGCCAATCGGAACAGACGTTAATATTAATGAGCCTTAAAGACACAGTGACAGAAACAGCCTGTTCTTGGTAAGGCTCGGAGAGATGCTGGAAAATGAACGTGTAAAAATGGATTGAGAGTGTTTTTGGTACATGACACCACACACACAGCTTTGAATGGACCTCAAGACATAAAATAAAACACTGGAAAGTGAGAGTATGGGACCTTTAACTGGTTATTTATGTGTTGATTGCGGCAGATAGCTGTGTTTTAAAACAGAAAAGTTAGTGGTGTTTCCCCTACTCATGCTTGAATCTAAATTAGATTTTTTTTAAAGTTTAAATGGTCATTTAAGTGTTGAGCGAGGCAGATTGTTGGGTTTTAAAACAGAAATAACTTCAGTTTTGGTGTTTTCCCTATTCTTAATTGAATCTAAATCAGATTTTTTGTGAAGGTTAAACAGTCATTTATGTGTTGAGTGAGCTTCATGACTGTTGGGCCCTTGAAACATTTCAAAACTGCATTGTATAATTTCCAAATCCATGGGCATCAGTTGGGAAATAACCATTCTTCTCTTTATTTCTGAAAAACATACTTTTTTTTTTCCAAATATGTGGGTTTGGTCCAACAACAGTAATATGGGGATTATCCTAATGGTGTTAACAGTGTTCAGCACCCACTAATGCAATTATGTTCTGCCCTTGTGATTTTATTCAAGAATTATACAGGATGGTGTGGTGAAATTCACAGCGTGGCAAATTCTTTAAGCAACATCTGAACATAATGATCTTTCCACCCAGTATTGATCAGAGGCAGGCTTTTATTTATAAAGATCTTCCAGGCTTCTAACATTATTATTTCAGATCAAATCAGACGTTCTTCAGAAGGTACAATATTTTGGTTGATTTACAATCAATATGAAATCAACAGACAGTGGTTTACAACTTGAGTTGTGGATAGCCGACATTTTGCGCTGATATTCATGACCATTTTCATGCCAAAATGTCTTGTCAGGGTGGAAAAGCCTCTGAAATATTGGTATTTAGACCAGAGGACACTAAAACGCAACAATCTGTAACACCTGCAGTGAAATTAGATTTCACTGCAGGTTTTACAGATTGTCTTTTCTGTAGCTGTGGTCAGGGAGGAACCTACATCATATCAGCATTGGATGACATGACTGGTCGATATACAATATTTAATAAAAGGCTGATGTCCGCCAGATATATCATAAAATTGATTCACATCTAGAATGATAACTATAAAGATAACTATAAACTATAACGATACACTATTTGATACATTCTTCTTAGAGCTTTAATTGGTTGAAAATGTTTTATCATTGTTTCTGCATCCAAAAAATTGCTCTGACCCAAAAATATAGTTATAGTTATCGTTGCAGTGGGAACACAGACATTCGATTTACTTAGAACAATTTAAATCTTTTTATAGTTACAGTTATCACTATAGTTATCATTCCAAATGTGAACCGCCTTAACCCTAGTTTTTTTTTGTAATTAAATCTGTTTATGAGCCGGATAACGAGACATGTCTGCGTCCCTCTCTGCCCCGTCACTCTCTGCTGCCTGGTGTTTCCAGCGTGACGCTCTGCTGCAACCAAACACTACACGACCCACTTGGAGTGATGTGTCACTTTCCTCCTTAAGCTTTTTACAGTCCGAAAGCATTGCTCTTCTCTTGCACGGGGAATTTCTTCCGTCAGTCCGTGACAAGATTAAAAAAAACAAAAAAAAAAACTTGGCAGCTGTCAGACATCATCAGGGAGGAAAAACGAGACATCTCAAGGGTCTGTGATAGAAAATTAATGAGATCTTCGCTGCACGCCGTCACAGTTTTGTCACAGCTGGACTTTAAGTGGTTCAGTGCCCTTGCTTTGGGATCTTCCACTATAAAATCTCGTTATTTGTGCATTTATGGCTAAGGTTGGTGCACATGACTATTCTTAGCCATATGCTTTGGTTAGAGGAATGCACAGAACACATAAAGCACTATTCAATCTAAGGAAATATTTATGGCTGAACCAGATTTACACTATTCGACTGGATGAGTTGCGGCTGTAATTTCAGTCCAGAACATCCACCTATTCTTCTAATTGCAACGCGATAAATCGTAAATACAGAGCTATGAGTTATTGAGCATGACGGTTCCTCGCTCCGGCAGATTTCCGCCGTACTTTAGCTCTGCTGGAGGTGATTCAAAAAAAACCAGGGGGGCGCTTACATGTGTGCCTTTCCACATCAATGTTTCAGGATCGGTTCACTCCACTGGTCCCCAGAGAGCCGAGGCACTGCTCTCTGCTTCCTCTCCCCCTCGGGCCGCTGGAGAACACACTATGTATAGCAGAGACCAAGTTATGTGCCGCGCAGTATGGAGAATCTCGGACAGAAATGCCGAATCAGAACTTCACTTGAGATGTCGAGAGGAACTTGTGTGGTAATAACAAAGGAAGGAATCCGAAAGAGGCCAATTGACACAAAAAATGACTGACATTTACTTACATAACGTGCAAAAAGTAAAAAAAAAAGTTGTTTCAATCCAAAGACTGTCATTAGTTCTTCCTTTTTTCCAGTGTGAAAGTTCTTGTTGGATTTCTTTGTCTGTGATTTTTGAACCCACGCACCTGAGACAAACCTCCTAATCATCTCTCACTTGCTTTTCATTTTTAAGAAGTCAACAGGTTTTTGTTTTTTTTCTCAGTGTGCAGAAAATCTACTTGGGAATACCGATGCACTACAGCCTCGGGCGAGAGGATGAGTCAACCCAGACGTTTCATTTTCACCCTGTTCCCAAGGAGTACTCAATAAAAATATTTCACATTTAATCAATTGCTGATTAATAGTCAGATTCATTAACTTTCATTCATTAACAGGCAGATAGCATACTGTACTGTAAGTACAGTATTGAGGAGGCTGGGTTTCATGCCTCCCTGCAGCATTTAATTACACATGATTGTTTAACGCTCGATTATAATCAAGATAATTATGGATGAGCTGAATATTTATAAGTCCTAAGAATAGGCTATCATGGAAAAATACTGGTGTTTGGGAAGTACCAGATGAGATTAAAATCAGCAGGATAATTAGATACCTAAGAGGACTGTCTTCACTGCAAAATTGACCTGACTTGAAGAATTGTTGTCTTGGTTTATTTCTAATTATAGAATAATATATGTATCACATTTTGTGCCGCAAGGCCTACTGCAGTGATTCTCAACCTTTTTCATATCAAGGACCAACATCAGATGACAGGAGTGCCACAGCAAGCTAGATAGAAAGTGTTTCTTGCTGTATATTCAGTGCTGAAGCTATCATAGCCTTCAGAGGTTCAAATGACCACCAGAAAAAACTGTGCAGCTTTAAAGTGTCCTCTATATCAGTGGTTCTCGACATGGGCCACCAGGAGTCCTTAAGGGGGTTCCAGGGGGACACAATTAGAGAATGTAGAAGAATGACTGTTTTGATCATAGTTTCACTGTTATCTCTCTGCCTACAATACAGATAGTCATGGAATTCTGGACAAAATAATTTCTAACAATAAAAATATTCTCAGATTTGGGTCCGGGAGACAAAATCTCATCAAATGGGGGTCCGTGGCCCTAATGTGGACTAAATTAGGAGTCATTGATATGAAAAAGGTCGAGAATCACTGATCTATATCTATCTAATATATCTATGCTGCACCTCACTCATTAAGTCAGTGTCATCGGATCATGAAGTTGTTGTTTTGTGTTCATTTCACAGTTCATTTTTAGCACAGGGGGAAATGCATCATGTGTATGCAGATGCTTGGATGGACGGATCCCCCTGTGACCCAGCCACATTTCCTGTTTGCGAAAGAAGAATCAATCAAAAGCAAGCCCAGACATGATGAATAGTAGCCCAGAGAAACACCGAGCGATTTAATCAGCCTCACAGAGCGGCGGGTTGAAACGGGGCGCCGGGCCACGACCGAGACAGAAACCCCCTCGAGGTTAATCTGAACTTTCAAAGAAATCCAATTAAGATGGCGGCACTAAAGAGACAAACACTTGTGGGTGTATCTTTTGTGTACCGCTCCTTCTGTACCGGCAAAAATAAGGTATTTGCTCACCGTGACACCTGGGGAAATAAGGCTATAGTCCCATTGGCTGTTACAGAAGTCAGCTGTTCCTTTGTGCTGTGGAAATGTGGGGTTCGGCTTTGACACTCAGTGTTTATCTCTTCAATTTGTTTTCTTGAGGTCACATTGCTGCCTTTCTCTTGAGGCGACAGAAAGGGAAAGATAAGACCATGGTAGGATGCACAATAGAAACTGTGCTGCAATAGAAACTGCTTAGCACTGAGAACACGTTAGAGAGTGAACATGATCTGCCTCACATTGTGAAAGGCAGAAAGTGTTAAGCTTCAGTGTGTTTTGATGATAATACAACAACAGCCTCCTGAAATGCATTCCATGCAGGCATGTTGTACATACTGTACACGCCTACGTATGAAGAGACGTCCACAATTTGAAAAAATAGCACTTACTCTTATAAAATAATTGCTAGCACTTATTCAAAACAAATTATGACAGCTTTTAAGAGGAGTATCACACGCACGTCCGATGATGGCAGGTTCTGAACAGAAAAAACATACTGGAGAAGAAAAAGTAGAGCCTGCACACTGGAATGTGCTCCAAGGTGTATGAATTTATTTACTGTGTTTGAGATGTGTCACTGAAATGCTCTGCAGCCTTGGTGATCCATTCCTCTTTCTGCCCTCTCTCTCGAAACCTTTTAAAGGGCAGATGGTAACTTACGACCTTGGTTGACAAAATGACAACACTTTCACAGACTGGACCCTATGTATTTTATGATATTGTTTTATATAGTTTAGAGTATAGTTTTTGAAAGAAACTATGTGTTGGAAGTGATTTTCATTAAATCAACACTCACAGCCCAGTTCTATAGAGGCTTTGCATTACCTAGCGACCACATCTGGCTCCATCATGGAGGTCCATTGGAGAATTGGCTTTGTGCAAATAGTGTCTAAATAGCATATATACCAGGACAAAAAAAGAGAAATGGCCTACTTGAAAAACAAATGTTGTGGTGTAGGTGTAGGGCAAATCAATAATGTTCTAAGTAAAAGTGAATAGTTTGATAAGGTGGATTTGTTTCCAATGTAGGATACTGTGACACAGTAAACTGTCTTTAGCCCTAGTCTCTACGCCAAAACACTCTGAGTTGTAGCTTGAGAAGAGTCAGCTCAGTTAACCTGAACAAACTGTTGGTTTTTGGCTTTGTTAGCTAGTTAATTATCCAGAAGGCTAATTTAGCAAAGCAACCGATGTTAATGTTAAGATGTGACCACTACACGCTACTAACGCTAGCTTCTACTAAAGACATTAGCTACAGCACAAATCAAATGTTTTCAAGACAGTGATGGTTAGCTAACCAGATATTCTGGTTAGCTATGAAGCTGACACTATCAAAACACAAAATTGTTTAGATGTGTAAGTGGCGAAATGATCAGTTCCCAGTCGAAAACAGCACAGAAAGGCCAACTTGTACGTTTAGAAATCATCAGTTGTTCATCAGAAGACCAGAAGACCGCGGACATGGCTGCCAGGTGTGTTACCTCACCTGAAAGCCCTCTACTGCTAATTAGAAATTGCTCAGAGAGGATTTGCCTTGAGATGAGATAGTAAAAACATATAGAACCCACATACTGTGTCCTGTTAACCACATTTGTAAGTACAGGTATGAGTGTGAAATAAAATCCAAAGGACTTGTGTGTGCTCTTTGATGCTCCCAGTGGTTTCATGAGGACTTTAAGTGTTGAAGTGCCATGTCTTCTCCTTTTTCCCCCTTCCCAATTATAACCCCTCACACTGCTGCTTTCCACTGGTTTTGTGTCAGTTTAGCAAGTGGAGCATGGCTGTTCCTCTCTCCCCACCCATCCCCATCCCAAGCATGCTCAGCTCATCTGTTTCATGGGAGTTCACTTTATAATTTGATACAGTGCTCACCCAGTATTTCCCCACTCTATATTTCCTATTTCTATTTTTAGATCCAATTTGAATCAAGAAAATCTCCATTGTTGCACCGTCTGTTGAGAAAATTGCATGTGTCCCAGGTATGGTAATCATAATTGAATGTATTCAAGTAATTTCTGGCAGTTTCTGACTCACAGAATTAATGAGCAGTCTTATCTACACCTCATAATAATACTCACGTATTTCAATATTTTTTAATGAAAAGACACTTTGCCACGATGCCATTCTCCTAAGTTTTGTTTGTTTTTTGTTTTCAAACTTTATATACTTTTACTGCGCTTTCCCTGCTAGTTTGTCCAGACATTATAAATACACTGTTGTAGGAGAAAGTAAGAACTCAGTGGATTTTTCCTATGGCCAATGACAGTTCAATCTGTGATGTCATCTTCAGTATGTTGACACTGTGGACTCATAAAATGCTTATTTGATACTTTACACCCATATTATCTTCATTTCATATGGGTTCTGTCATTTGTGTCCGAAAATACACATATATACATTTGCAGAAAATCCTCTTGCAGTCATTCCCACCACCCAGAGCTAAACATCGATACGGTGTCACAGATAAGGAGTGTGCCAAAAAAAACAACCCTGCTGTCCCATTTTCATCTGCAATTAGAGTTGTTAAAGAATGTTCTCTAATTGTAACTGAACTGTCCTAGATCATAATGAGACATCCACCATTTTAAAAGTCCAAAATTAGCACATTAGCAAAATTAGGTAACGGATCCTCTATATTTTAAGATATTGAATGATGATCTTCAGATGATGGTTTTTCAAAATGGATATATAGTTTTTCAGAAATTAGCTGTGCAATTTTCTCTCCCATCTGTGGGACTTAGAGGATGCTCATTAATACTCACTGAGCTGCCCTCAAGGATACGAATCACACATCTGAAAGTTGAAATTCAGCTGTGTTAAGGCAGAGCTATAGCACATCACGATAAATTACTTAGAGCAGTGTGGAATCTGCATTTCTAAGCGCCTGGAATGCTTAGAATACCATGCGACAACGAGGTTTCCAAACTAAATGACCTTCTCTTTAAAGCCAGTAACTTCAGACAGAACATCATGAACTAGCCTGGCGCTTCTCAGACAAAAGCCAGCATTTCAATTTCAAAGCTGCCCATCCGCTTGAAGCAGCATGGGGCCCTTCTGCATAAATCCAGCTCCGTCTCTTGACCGTGGAGCAAATGAGTGTCTTATATTAAATTTGAGGCAATTAGGAACCCCTGCAATATGTAATTGGTATTCTGGATGGATCAAACCGTCACAAGTCAGGCCTGGATGAGTGGGAGAGTGGGTGGACTGAGAGCTGCAACAAGGGAACTTAGGCTGAGTGTTCCAGATGTTTCATCAATCAGTTTGGTAATAAGATATCAAAGCGTTTCCTTTAGGAACCAACATGGTCTTTTTCTTACACTTGCATCTCCTCCTCTCCAATTTTTCCCCTCTATATATGCTCAAGGCCTTGATAACCATGCAAGGGGTGATTTACTTTACACCACTCTCTGCCATGGCTGCTTTAGAGTGGAAATTCAGATGTCAGGTTCAGAGCATTACCCTCTGTTATCAAATTTCCATAGATGGCTGGCAGTTCAATTTTGCAGCTCAGCAGAGCTTAATCCAAAGCAGCACTTTCTGGGAAGTAAGGCTGCAGATTTACCCCGGCGAAATGTGCTGCAATATTTAGAGCATCGTGTTTAAAGGTAATAAGACCATGCTGAGGAAGAGACTCTGTGGAAATCAGGACTGTGATGCCATGCTACAAATAGGACTGTTTATGAGCATATCATCTACATACAGCACAGTGTTAGGAGAGGTAGTAACCCAGAGCTTAGAGAGAGATGACTTGTGACCAGAAGCCGGCTGGCTGGGAAAATGTGGGTGGGGAAAGTGAATGAGAAACACTCACCATTCCCTCAACAACTACAGCTGAGATGTCCTTGAGCAAGGCACTTAACCCCTAACTGCTCCCCAGCTGCTCCACAGTGAAAGACTGTGGTTGTACACTTTCAGAGTGAATGTGAAGCATGATGTTGCTGAAAAATAGCATGCTACTCAATCACCTCTCCTGGATAAATGAAGATAATAAAAACAATTAATTTCTGGTGAGGAGAATAAGATCCCAGCAGCATTACATGTAGCATGTGCAGTAGAGCTGAGTCACCACAAGCAAACAAATAATATTTTGAACCATATTAGTTGAATCTGCACCACAGCTGTTTTCACAGTGACAATACTTTTTGATGAAATGTCAGAAGATGTCTTTCGCAGAGAGGAGAAGCAGCTCTTCACAACCGTAGGCAGTAACAGCTTCCCTGAAGGAAATGTTAAGTTATTGAAACTGAACAGTATTTATAGACAGCAGAAAACATCCTGTTTACTCCCCGCAAATCCTTATGGAGAGGTATGCAGTATTCATACTCTCAGTGTACATCTTCTATTTATGGAGGAAGTTTTATATATAATGCAGGCCTCTACATGGGATAAGACGGTTTAGAGGACTTGTGGCACAGTCTTACCACAATCATACGCTAGCGCTTCAGACTCGGAGGAGAAACGCTCACTAATTGAGGTCAGGAGCGCTCTTGAACGGAACTTTTTTAATCCTTCCCAGCCCATTCATTTGCTCCTTTTAACACAGTGAAATGGAGGAATGTCCCCTTGGGGTCCTGTCCTGAAATTAAATGCCTTATAATACGTCAGACCTCTTGTCACTGTGGTGGATGGAAAAGCAGCTCCCACGTCTGTCCTTGATACGGGTGGGGAAGGTCTCTGGGCTACTTTATTCATTAACTGGGCCCATTATAGCTTCATCTGAGCCTCCACGGCTGCTCCAATCTGATGTCAATGGACTTGTCAATCTGAGCCTCCCCAGGACCCTGTGATACCTATCAAGCTCCCCTGGACTTAGAGCTGAATGCTAGGGGGAACACATTTCCCAGCCTGATGACAGTCAAATGGCGGTCTGATGGATTTGAAATGAATCGCGTTTCCCTCTCAAACGTTCATTTGCATGTAATCAAAATATGCAAAACAGAGGAGAATCTCTCTGTGTGCGTATCTGTGCTGAGCATATGGTGTGTCCATTGGACATAGTTTGATGAGAAAATAAACAAAGCTTTTTTAGGGTGGTTGGCTGTCTCTGTGTATTAGTTTTGCAATGTGGAAATTCAGCACTGTTGGTCATGCACTATTAGTCACTCACTACATTTCCCTCTGCAGCTGAAACCCTGCTGTATTTCACACTGCTCAAACACACACAGCTAATACAATGCTGTATGTACATGAAGTGATATGTATAGGTCACTGCTTTTGTTGTTTTGCACTGCCCCTTTTGCTCTGCAGTTGTAGTCTTGTGTTGTCGCAGATTGATGTTTTAGTTACACAAACATTTCTCAGATGTAGAGCTGCTCTGAGGGCAGAGATAATCTCATTGGTTGAGTTAAACCTCAAGGGGCGGAGCCAAAGAACCACAGTTTTTCGGAACTGGCAAAGAAAGAACTCTGGTCATAATATAAAAACTATAAATGGCGATGACTTTCTTATATTTATTCATGACCATGGCATTCATGATGTTGGAATTTGTAAGGTCAGCTACCTACAGATGGCATAAACACACAGCTAGATTGCATTGTTCTCACTTTGTAGCCAGAGCGAGAAGCTTCATAATATGAGATATCTCCTTCCCCCTTGTGTTTTTTTCACTCGGCTTTGGTCTAACGTTACTTCAAATTTGTGATTCTTTGACTCCGCCCATTGAAGTTTAATTCAACCAATCAGGTTATTTCTGCCTCCAGAGCAGCTCTGCCTCTGAGAAATGTTTGTATAACTAAACTCCAATCTGCGTTTTTGCCGACTTTTGACACAAATTCCTGTAGGTCCTAGCCAATTAAGGACCTATATAGTTTTCATGTATATCATCAGTCAAAATAGCCTCATGGTTCATGACAACAAACACTAAAATCCTTTTCCAAACCTTCCAACTAGGTATCTCCACCTCTCCAACTTTCCCCATGATAGAAACATCTGTGGCTGGAGCTCAGTCTTGGTAGGTGGGAGAGAAATCCCAGGCAAGCCTCCAGCCTCATGATTACAGCCACCATCAAAAGTAAAAAAAATCATTTTCTATCGAGCTATGGCTCCAGCACCAGTCTGCTTACACTGGCTGGTTTATGTGGCCAGTGCCCAGTGGAGAGCAGTTAATTGACATTGACTGTTGCATGTCTACGGGACACCAATAGAGCCGTGGCTCCCCCGCAGCCTGAGTGGTGCTTAGAGAGCACAAAGGCAGCTGGGTCTGAAAAGACTACCTCAGAGCATGAATACTAATGGAATTGATTTATACCCCCATTTCCTGCAGGGAGACTGGTGGACTTTTATTGCAAAGGAGGAGCCAAGACCCTTGTGTGTGCTCAACAGAAGGCTTTGCCCTGAAGTGCTGGAAATGCAGAAACCTATAGAGGCAGTTGTGTCACAAACCTCCAAGCACTGGCACCATCATGGAGGTCCATTGGAGAATTGGCTGTGTGCAAATAATGGCTAAATGTAGCTAGCTTAGATATAAATATACTGTATAAATAATATAAATATAAATATAACAACCAGGCTCAAAAAAGAGAGATATCCTACTTAAAAAAGATTGTTGTGGTGGGTGTACATCAGTTCAGTAACTAGTAAAAGTGAATGGTCCGATGAGTATTTGCTTCCAAATTTAGGTTACTGTGACACAGTAAACTGTCTTGCCTTTATAGTCTCTACTCCAAAGGACAAGTTGCTTGAGAAGAAACAGCTCAGTTAACGTTAAAAACTGTTCGTTATTGACTTTGTTAGCTGGCTAACTAGCCAGCAGGCTAATTTAGCTAAGCAATCGATGTTAATGTTACCTAATGTTAGCATCTAGATAGCTAGTGCGCAAATCAGATGTGTTTACAAGAAGACAGTGATGGTTAGCTCGCTAAAAAGCTGATATTATAAACACATAAATTAACCATGTCTATTTAGTTCTGTTGAGATGGACAAGTTAGATACAGAATACAGAATCAGTTCACAACTGTTGTTGCCCAAAAGCTGAGGTCTTCCAATATGGCTGCCAGAGAGTGCGTTACGTCACTTGAAAGCCCTATGATAGCATTGTAGTGAAATGATATGTTGATTTTGACAATGAGTTATGATGAAACATGATTCACTGTCAACTGTACATGCATGTTTCATATCAAGGAGAACTGACTGAAAATCTTGCCATTTTGGATTATTTTTCAGGAGATCTTGTTTAGGCCTATAGCTTGAGTTGATGTTGTGGACACCTCAAGTATGAATGTGTGTAAGTAAATACATTTTAAACCTACTACTACTAGCATTAATAATACTAATAACCTGTCTCTGGGCTGGGGGTATCTCTGCTCAGGAACTGGCAGAGCATAAAACCACACAACATCTGTTGCAAAAGATAGTGTGAAAGATTTAGTTTCCCCCTGCGCTCTGCAAACCACATGCACGTTTTGGAAGAATCTTGAAAAAGCACCAAAGCACCAAATCACTAACGCGTCGAATGTGTCAGGTAGAACTGAAAGTGAAGATATCATTTTATTTATCAACTGAACCACTAAATAAAATATCTTCAATTCAAAAAGAAAACGAGCTGCGGCTTTGTCCTAATAAATACATAACTGAATCGCAGATAGGAATGAAATGGCAGCTAACCTTTAAAAGTGAAATCTATTGTATGTATGATTGGAAGGTAAATAAATGAAAAGCCCTGCGCTGCGTATGGTGAAAGGTGATGCCGCCAACCTTTTGGAGGAACCTCATTTAAAATCCAAGCCAAAACTCTGACAAGCAATATGCCTCAAAATGTCAAAGCATCGTAATCGATTAACTTCGTTTTAATGTCGGCCTCCTTTTCGCTCTGGAGTTCAGCCCAACCAAGAACATCAGCGGCATCCCTAATCCTCGCTTGGCATTCCTCCATCATCTTTCTAGTGGATTTGTTTGATGTAGAAGGTTTCCCAATACCCATATCACAGACCCACTTATGGCAAAACAGACTTTGTTATGAGACAGATGCTATTTGCATCGCTTTGATGTCCCTGTAGCGTACTCACTGTGACACGAGTTGGGTCTTTTTTTTTTTTTTTTTTTTGGAAAAAGGTTATCCAATCACGATTTGAACGACACAGTGCATTCTGTTTACAGCCCTTTCGCTTTTATTGAATAGATGTTAAAATTCCTTAGGAAAAAAATGTGAAAAATGCATAAACAGCCATGTTGAGATGAAAAACAGAGGATTGCACTCCAGAGACTGACAAAAAACAGTAACATGTGATATACATTGAAGGTCTTTGCACATACTTCCTTAACGAATGCCATGCAAAATGGAAAATGATCCAAGACTGGCAGATTTTGTCTCAGTCTCACAAATCATGGATGTCTCGCCTCCCATATCAGAAAAAAAACACTGCACGTCTCTACCACTGCCTCCCAAATATTTATGAGAGCTTCTTTTTCTTTTACACAGAGGGAGCCATAGCCATAGGCCTGCTGTAGAACTGGTTGAATGCAGAAACACAGGACGATGAACAATTATATGAAATCACTTTATTCTCAGAGTGTGCGGTGATTCCATTTTTGCAGGAATGTTACAGACTAAAATATCTGTCTAAAATGGCATGCAGTGAGGCTAACAGGTGGAGCTTTGAAACACAGAGAGGACACAAACAATTATATCAACAACCTTGCCTACATCGCACACCATAAGCATGCATACATTTTGTCAACAAATAGGGAGAGAGAGAAAGAGGGAGAAGGGTGAGAAGATTTTCGCAATACAAAAGAATGCACCAAATAAACACGTTTTTCTCAAAATACCAACCACCAGAGGACAGAAACAGGACTCGCTACAGACAAGAAAATAAAAATAAAAAACTGCACCATAATAAGCATCTTCTCAACACATACAAAACAGAGAAAGACAGATGCAAGGAGAGAGAAACATCAGACAGTTACATTCAAGTCACATCAAAGGAATATTTTTTTTTTTTAAGTGGCATATTTGTCAGGCAGTTTTTTATCATATAAATGGCTGAATGAGCGGCACAAATGAGTGACTTCCAACTGAAGAACAACACAGAGTGGGGTCAACAGTTAACTGGCGTGGCATCTACCGGACGACAACATTATTGATTACGCATGACTTTGGGCAGTTTGTTTGGGCAGTGGTCAATAAGCCATTTTTAGCGCAATCAATTGGCATTTACTTGATCGTGATAAATGTGTCTATAATGGCGTTGATGGATGAGATGCAGAAGGCGATGTCTGATTTCAGAGCGCACCGGTTTGGAAAAGACTCACCGGGGTCCATGAAAAACTCCACACACGGATGATGCTTGATAACTATTCGTTTGCTGGAAAAATCCTACATAGGGATTGACTGGGCAGTAATCGTAGCTTTCTATAGTATTCTTGGGCCAAAGAAGATACGTGTCATTCATAAATTAAAAAGGTGGCGCGTGCTTGGCGGGGGCCGCTAGCGGTGAAATTAGCGTTAAATTTCATCGCAGGAGGCCAGTTATGGTCCGAACTCCATTACTACTTAAAAAATGTTCGTAGGTTCCATGTGTAAAACAATTCAAACTTAAAGCTAGAATACCTGAGAATTTCAAAATAAACAAGACATGCAGTAAATAAATATAAATGAAAACATCTTGTCCAAGTCTACTACTACCAACGCTATTCTTTGGTTTGATCGGATGACTACTTGGGATAAATGATGGGTTTGAATGTTGCTGATGCGTGGGCCCATGACTGGTGAAGAGAGGCGCGTTCAGCAAGTATTGGTCGTTGCTATCAGCTAAAAGTTCACGCACTGTTGGAACAGAAGCTGAAGAAGGCAGTTCACAAGTACAATAAAATCACAGGAAAATTCACTAAATGTGCTCTATATGTGACCTTACCACACTGTGCCCTTTGATTTTTTTTTTTTTTTTTTTTAACATATTCGGCATTGTTTGAGAGCTGATAGGGCTGATAAATGCTAAATTTCCCTCGTCTAAACCACAGGAATCCATAGGTTCAGAATCACTGTTTTTTTTTTAAGAGTTATATTATCCTGACAAAAAGGATGACATTGTGGCAAAATAGCTATCGTGTTTCAGAAAAAAAGATTACAAGGCCTACAGCTACAGAAGTGTGCATGTGGTATCACGAGAAACATTTTCTAGCAAGATTTATCACAAGATTTATCACTTTTGTCACTTCAAAGTTACTGCTAATAGCACATTTACGCGTTCCCTTCAACTTCATGTGGGATTTTTTTATTTTTTCTGTACATGGCAGGCAAAATAGCTATCGACATTAACTTGGTCATGTGGTGAATCTTCGCGTATACAGTATATCAGATTCGCACTATTAGCTTCTATTATAACAACATCAAATTATAGTTGAAGTTACTCGTCACCAACATAGGCATCGACTTAAATATCCAAGGTTGTATGTTACCAGCACAAAGTCCAGTGGAATGTCTGAAATATCTGGAATGTTTTAACAAGACACTGTGGAATAAAGGATAAATAAAAAACCGAGGCAAATGGAAAATAATTAGATTTCATCTTCGTCTGACCACCTTTCAACTGGTTCCATTCCAGTAATTTACTTGCAACTCTATAGAATTCTATTAGAATTCTATTAGAATTCCATAGAACTCTTTAGAATACATGAAAGTTTTTTGTTATAATGCCATGATGCTTTCAGGCAGCATGAACGGGTCGATTTTTTTTTTTTTAAAGTCCTTCATCATCTCAGCATGTTCTTTGCAAACAGCATGTGTTGTTCCTCAAACCGTAGTTTGATTTGCCCTTATGGTTCGTCTCAGTGTTTTGAACACAAATCCTGATTGCGCTCACTATTTTGTATTGTGTGACTGAACATTTTACGACATGAAACAAATCATCCCACCTTCCCCCTTTTCTCTTTTGACCTACAAAGGCTTCACTGCTTTTTACGCAGACACCGCTGTGTCTTTAACATTGACTAGCACACTAAGGAATAAGTTAAAACACACAACAATGAAGATTGTCTGTTATTGCTGATTCGGGACCGCGGCCCCTTCAGTTAACCAACGGACACAGGACAACTTCATTTCGAACAATATATTGCACCATTGTCACTGTCTGTTCACATATAGTGTGTTCACAACATTGTTGTGTTTGTGAAATCAAACAAATATATTCTTTTCTTTTTACAAAAATGAATGGAAATGTAAACACATAACTGTCTATATTCAAATGGTCTAAATTTCACACGTCCTACAGCAAAAGCAGAGCGAGCGACTACCTGCCACAGGACATTAAAACTGAATGTTCATACCACAAACATGTACAGCAAGTGGATCATGATATAGGAGTTTTGTCTAATTGCTTCGCGACAGTCTTCATTTATCGAGAACATTTACAGTTTCCCCCATGGAAGAACAGTTCGGACACAAAGTCACATTTCGCCTACTGTACACGGTGATCGAGATGTCAATGAAATAAAATGGAAAACCAGTTATTGCCTCAAATATCAATGTATTTCGCTTCATCATAACAAATGGAATGGTATCCGTAAATGTACTTTACTTCACAAAAGATTACTGCATGCTTGAAAAAAATAATAAAATCTCAAATGACGAATTCCTTTTAACGTTCTGGTTTACAGATGTCGTTTTGACTTACCAGTGCTCATATTACACATTCACAGTAAACCAATGAGAACATGAGGGACAGTTCATGGGGTGAATCCTCACAACGGAGAACCAATAAAAATGCAAGTATTTATATACACTATATGTATCAAATATTAGCAAGAACATAACAGGAAAATTCAATCAAATTTTGATATGATTTGGATAATTTCTTAAAAGTTAAAAATATGGCTTATACTCTTAGTCATCTTGTTATATGTTATATTTTACTCACATATAATTCTCTTTTTTTTTTTCTATAACCCGAGGCTATTTACAAACAAAAAGGTGTGGATGACGGGTGATTTCTGCTCTTATTGTCTAAGATCTGGACATTTTGAAAACATGGCATCGGATTTGTCTTGAAGTTAAAGGTATTGGATCTATGCAGGTGTTACATAGTTTTGTGAAATAAGGTCGTAGTCGCAGTAATATCGAGAAAGATACGCTGCCCAAATGAAAAAAGTATGCACCACCGTCATAGATCGGATAGTTTAAGTCGAAAACAAACTCATGGCACGTTCAATTCCAAGACACTTAGAAGTTTTTGGGAAGGTGGGCGGGGCTTAGAAAGGAGTGACTGCAGGTTGGGGGGCGGGGCGGTTTGGGGCGGATGGCCTTAGTCTTGGTAAGATGAACGTTGTAAGAAGTTAACAATCATATTTCACCCAAAACACTGTTACTTTTTATTGAACATATCCATGAGCGGGCCCGGGAGGAACTTCATGACCGTGTCCACGATGCTCTCCTCTTCCTCCTCCTCGTCGCCGCAGCCGGTGGGGACGGCCTTCTTGGGACGGGTGAGGCTGCCCTCGGACGCCTGCTCCATCGCAGCCGCCGCCTCCGCTTCCTTCTCCTCCTTCTTCTTGATGCCGTACTAGAAACAGATTGAGAATAACAGAACAGGAAAAAAGAGGCAGCTGTGTTAGAGAACTTTTTAATAAGTAACGGAAAACACAGTCATTTTAGAGAAGTTCTTTAAGCCATACTAGACACCAGAAACAAACCAAATAAATGAGAAGCAGCTCTTGAAAAGTTTTAGAGAACTTCCTCATACTGTGAACAAAAACCAAAACAAAACAAAGGCAGCCATTTTAGAGAGTACTGATACCATTTCACCATTTTAGAGAACACCCTGATACCATACTGTACTTGTAACAGCAAATTAAGAACACAACAAAGCCGTTGATTATAGAAAAAGGTAAAAGTGTACTCGCTCCGCACAGCCTGATAGTTTCTTTGCGTAGTAATCATCTAGACCTGTAGATTCTAATTGAATTCACAATCCATCCTAAGGAAAAGATCACAATAGAAATATAACTCTGTTATCTGAGCTACTTCTCCATTTCCTAACATACACATATTTTACAACAATGGCCAAAAAAAAGAAGTATTTTCCTGTTTTTATATCAAAATTGTTAGTTTTACTTCCTGGAAAACAACACATTTTTATAGGTAATCTCACAGTGTCTCATTAGTTGTATATGAAAATTTTAACCAACAATACCATCACAGATTTTTAAACAGCGCCCCCTGCTGCCCCTCCCATCATATAAAACCTGTGACTTCCAACTCTGAAAGTGACAGGAGTGGCAACATGGTAGTGGCAAATGTTTTTGTTCCCTCCCGAAAACCCTGTTTCATTTTCCTAAGACATCATGGTCGTCCCGGTGGTTGGAATTTGTTCATTTTGAAGAATCTGGAATTTGTGACAGCTCAAGATTATGCGCAAAGCATTTTGAACTTCTGAATACTTTTGAACTTTCCGTCCCTGTGTTATGTCCACCTCAACATCCTGTTTCAACCGGAAACATGTTGAACTAGAAGGGCACTCGGAGAGCGCAGACCTCCGCCAAGGTTCGTGCTATTATTGCTTGTTCGTGAGTCGGATCCGGGTCCGCTCCAAAATTTAATGCGTTCTTCCTTGGCCCATGCTACACCCTTCCAGGAAGTTTCATGAAAAGCGGGCCAGTAGTTTTTCCGTAATCCTGCTAACAAACAAACAAACATACAGTACCGAAAACATAACCTCCTTGATGGAGGTAATTACCGCAGCAAAACATCATCAAAATGCTCTTTTCTTGTGACTTCAACATGAAGGCAGGACTTCTGCTTTACTTCAAAGGAGAGCGAGTATTGTGTGTGTACTCTAGTGTTCACTCACTGGTCTGTCTGAGAAACCTGCTTTAAATTAATTAAATCAACTAGAAGGGCAGTCGGAGAGCACAGACCTCCGCCAAGGTTCGTGCTATTTCGTGAGTCAGATCCGGATCCGCTCCAAAATGTAATGGGTTCTTCCTTGGCCCATGCTACACCCTTCCACGACGTTTCATGAAAATCGGGCCTGTAGTTTTTCTGTAATCCTGCTAACAGACAAACAAACAAACGGCACCGAAAACATAACCTCCTTGGTGGAGGTAATGAAATCAGTTAAAGGTGATAACGATCTCATAGCCTCTCATGGATGGAGCATGGATTACAATGGGATGGAGGAGATGGAGCATGAAAAGATTAATTCATGCATTGAAAGTAAATTGGTTCAAAAACATTATTGATCTTGCAGCGTTATTCGGATTCCTTAATTTGCCTGAGTTACCCTCCGGTTGTTCAGTCATGACGGAGTTACCGCAGCCTCGCCTTTTGGTTTTGGCCTTCCTGTGGTTTAATCTACTGGAGTGGAGAAGTCAATCTCAGCGACTCCCACAATTAGAATCAGAGTCGGGATGAACCAGAAATGAGGGAGTCACGCTCCAGCACTGCACTGTGTGTCTCTGCATTAGGAAGTGGCATTATGTGAGCGTCTTACACATAGATGCTTTTGGACAAGCATGTGTGTTTGCATGTTTATGAGCGTGCATGGATGTGTGTGTGGATGTGGGAGGGATTACATAGAACTGAAACTCTGTATGCAAAAATGAAGCTTAAACTGCCGCTGGCTCTAATTTGATCTGCCAAGATACTTTATATACCAATTACTTGGCAGAGGCTCTCAGCAGGACTCCTGACAACGGCAACAATTAGCTTAATAAAACACAGACCTTGTGCCCCCGCTTCTTTTAAATCAAGAGTATTTGTTAAGGAGAAGGAGAAAAAAAAAAATCTCTAATTTAAAGCGTTAGAGTGAACAACAATAGCTGGCAAATCTGTTTCAGCAGGGCTTTGATTTAAAGCATCTTGAACAATTTCACTCTCTTCAATGCTTAAATTAAGATGAAACATTGGCTCCATTTACTGCCACACTATTTGTTTTCCTCGGTGAGAACTATTATGTGAATGCAAATTGTCTGAGTTGTGCTTTCATTTGGCGGTGTTGTTAAGTTGTCACTCCGCTGGCACCGAGGACTCCGTTAGTTAACAGAAATATTCCATGGCGACTTGAGAATCTCCATGGAAATACCTTTTCAATTTTGTGCCGTTTGTGCCGAAACCCACATATTGCTGTTGTGTGAAAACCTTGTAACTCCAATTTTGGTCATTTTCATCTTCTCAATTGAAGGATTACATGCTCCTCTATAGGCTAAGAAAATTCTCAAACCTCTCGGGCTCATGAAACCCTTTTAAAACCTGATTGGATAAACGCAAAAATGACTTCTTAGTCCTTGGTTCCTGGAAAGACAATTTGGAGATACAAGGTTTTCACTTGCCAGCAGCAATATGAAGCAAACCAGTCTGCACAGGCTGAGCCAATTTACCCCTAATGCTGGTAGACGTTTGCATGTCAGCATAAACACTGGTTCCTTTATTTAATCTGAAGCTTTTAAGAACCAAAACAGGTGGAAAGCGGTTGATATCTGCTCTTCCTCTAAGGCCTAGACGCTTTGAAAACAGGATATCTTGTTAGCATTTGTTTTGAAGTTGAGGTTCTGGTCTCTTTGCCAACGCTACCTATATTTCCTACATGTATGGCCACAGTGTCAGCAATATCAATACAGCTGGAGAGGGAGGGAAAGGGTTGTGGAGCCACAGCAGGGTCGATAGTCTGCCTGCCTTGAGGTAGACTTGAGGCAGAGATGCGGAAAATGAGACGGACTCTTCCATGACCCTTTGCTGCTCTCCCAAGCATAAGTTAATGTGATTCTGGGGCAATAAATAGCTGAAAGGGAGATGGCTACTGTCCATTTCAGCTGGTGAAGATGTGGATGGGGGCATTGTGTGTGTGTGTGTGTGTGTGTGTGTGTGTGTGTATGTTTGGCTACGGCACATACAGTTGTGCAGTAGGGGTGTAGAAGGAACAATTTGCTCTGTGCAAAAATTCAAAAAAACATACAAACACAGCGCCTTTTCATCTCCTCTTTTTATGTCAATGCAAATTTGTTTGCCATTCATTAAAACCCGCATCCACCCCAATAATATCTGCTGTCACAACTAAACCATCTTTTTGTCAAGCTTTGATATCACTAAGAGATGCCTCCCAGGGATGAACGAGACGCTCTTTGAGGTATGAGCGACGCGCTGAAGCCTCTCAACACAGCGTCTCACAGATTTGAAAATGAAAACACAATGCAGAGCTGAGATCGCCCGAGTCGTCTGTAATGGAAGTCTTAGTATCAAGGCCAATGCACACTGACAGAGATCAGCAGGGATGGCTTGTGGGTAAAGGAGTGATGGTTTGAGGGACGCTTTAATTCCAGTCTCATGTTTTGCCCAACAACACTCATAATATGAAGGATTCATCCTGCAGCGAATGAGACCCTTTGGGCTCCTTCTCAGCTCGCTTCCTTATTCCCCCAGCAGCTAATGAGATGCTGCTTTCTGATCCCTCGCCTTTACACAAACTCATTTCCTTCCAACATAACTGATCAGCATCAAATGCAGTCAGTTATTGTGCAAAATGTGATGTTCCTACAAAGTGTGAGTCTGGGTGGGACAACAATCGAGCAGAGCTGTAACAAGGAAAAACCAACTTAGATTTAATCCTTAGACTGATCTAGTTTATGGCTGCAATAACTGCACCCACTTATACCAATTCTCATGACATGAATCAGTTTTTTAAATTTCAGTAGAAAGAACACACACACCCAGCGAGGTGCAGACTTGAGGCTTTTATAATACTTCCACTTATAAAGAAAATTCAAGTCACACACTCTTCTCCTCTTTTCTTTTAGTTTTGTATTTTGTTTGTCCCACCAAATGTTTTCGGCTACACGGCCTTCGTCAGGATAATCATATCTTTTATTTAAGTTTCATGCTTTATACCCTGACGAAGGCCATGTAGCCGAAGTAGCAGGTAACCTTATAAAACATTTGTACCTCTCGATTTTAGCACCTCTTAAATGCGCTCTAACATGCGGTGTTGATTGCTGTGAACTATTGCTTTCATTAGTTTTGAGAATGGACATTAGATGCAAATAGATCCCTCCACACACAAACAAACAAATAAATATGGACTCACAAGCCAAGACAAATCTACTGTAGACTGTAGACAGTTTATACTGAAGCTGTAAGGCCAGATATTCTAAGTAAGGGATAATGCCCGATGAGGTGTCCATTATCAGGAATTAATGGACGACAAGGTGGCCGTTTTGTAATCAAAATCTAAAGTTTTTCACAAGCCATAACTCAGTTTCCCTGGTAACACCTGAGGGTTTGACTAATACCTGGAACAATCATTACCATCCCATAAGATTCTTATGCAATGGAAAAGTTGTTCACTACTCCAGTAAATAGGACGAACCTTAGATAGGACTTGGCAGCGGGAGATATTTCTAGTCCGCTCAGCTCATAGAACCCTTTGGCTCAGCTATGAGCCAGAAAGCTAACGTTATGCTAGCAACATTCAAAGTCAATAACATTGCGTACGGTTGACAAACAGTAAATATAATTTGACAGTATGTTTAACAACAAGCCTAGCTAGCTATCCAGCCATGTCATTGTCCCCAAATCAATATCAAGATTTTCACGAACATACAAATTGTAAACTGAGGCTTTGACTGTGTCCCTGTTGCTATGGTTACTCATTTTAGATACAGGCTGATACTACGTAGCCAGCGCATTAATTTAGAACGGTGAACAGACAGTTTCACTGGAACTACTGGTGTCCATTATCAGGAATTAATGGACACTGCAGCCAATCAGAATTGAGTATTCATCCAGACCATGGTATAACATGGATTAATCTGACTTTCTATTCTATTTACTTCTCTGTAAAAAAGGAGACAAGATATCGCTATTATGCATTTATTCGTCACAAGTCAAATAGACATATTGTAGTTGTTTCTTCAACATTTGGGCAAGTGAGAGGAGATAAGGCCGGCTGGCTGGCTGAGTACTGGGCATGGTTTGATAAATGGAATCGAAGTGTTAATTCAACGCCTGAGAAATGTTTGCTGCGAGTTTCTTCCGTACTGTGTGACAGAAGAACCACGGGAGCGATTGGTTGATGGATATCGCCTCTTCACCGCTTTATCTAGCCGAGAACTCCCTTGTTTGTTCTTTGCTTTCCCTCCATGTCGCTCTATCTCACACTCTTTCTCTCACTATCTCTCTCTCTCTCCTCACGCTCTCAGACTTGTGCTACAGTAACAAAGGCCTGTGTCAGTTGAAGAGAAGACAGTCACGCTTAGTCAGCCCCTCTCCAGTTGCTATAATCAAACACTTCCCCAAGATACGCTGTCGTACCGCTCTGTCTCTCCCTCCTCTGCCTGCTTTCACTTTTGTTCCAAAACAAGTATCCCCGGGACTCAGTGGAGCGCACTGCTTATCCTCAGATTCCTCAGAAGAAAGTTTCACAAGGGTTACACATGAAGAAGAGTTTAAGTATAGTTTTAAGACGTTTCAAGTGAAATATGCCTTTGCATATATTAGCAATGTCAAGAGGAATCTTTCAATGCAAGGAGCAGGCACTTTGATACCATCTATTAACATTTTACTCCAGATTAATTAAATATTTGGTATTATCAAGATTGAGTCTTTGGGAGGCACAGAAGGGGAGTAAGACATGTCAAATCCTCCCAACGCTGCAGTAAGACTCTTTGGACGTTGTCAGCTCCAAATGGCAGCTGGAGGTAACTGATTGAAAACTGTTTGAACTTCAATACCCAGAATTCCTGTAAAGTGAGGTCGGTAAAGGTCACACTGCTCGCTCATGTTTACCAACCCGGCCGGTCTGTGACGCTTTATACCAAAGGAAACCAAACAGACGAGAGAGGAAAAGATCTAACGTTGGTGAGTCACAACGTTATGATCTCGGGGAAAAAAAAGCTATGTGCTCAGTCGACTCTGCTTGGATGAATATATTTACACATATTTCCAGTTGTATGTTCTTTAAAGTCTCAATGAAACTGCATTTTGAGAGCATCTGAGACAGGATGTTGGGGCGGGACATAACACAGGGAGGGATCGTTCAAAAGTGTAAACAAATGGGCTATCAGGGATGGAAAGGCAGTTTTATTGGACGGGAGGGGCAGAGGGGCGGGGCTGTTTAAAAACCTGTGATGGATTTATTGGTACACGATGATGTCACCACTACAAATGTTTCCATTTTCCAGGAAGTAAAAGTAACGAGA
This sequence comes from Centroberyx affinis, assembly GCF_046629955.1. Lineage (NCBI taxonomy): Eukaryota > Metazoa > Chordata > Actinopteri > Beryciformes > Berycidae > Centroberyx > Centroberyx affinis. The sequence continues at coordinate 87,554 of NW_027281450.1, forward strand.
TTCTGATATAAAATACAATAAAGTAACATTTTTTTGTCATTTTGTTGGCAGAAATTGTCAAATATGTGCAATATGGTAATAGAATGAGATAAAAAGGCGAAAAAGCCGGCTTTCATTTCAGTGTGACTTTAAATCATGAAGCCCCTGCATGCTGTATATCAAAGACGAACTGGCAGGCTGAAGCCACCGGTTCCAATCCCCTAACCAGCTGGAAAAATCTGGATAAAATTAGTAAAACTCTCTTCTCTCAACAGCTACAGTCAGACTACCAGCGTTGACCTCAGCTGCTCAGTGGTAAACAGACTGTGGGTTTGTGAACGCAGCCCACTCCTCTAGGGACAACACAAGGAGTAAACACTCTCGTAAACAAGAATATTATCTTTGTTAACTTGCCTGGTGAAATAAGGGTTATAAGTGACTGCATTGAAGTTTTCTCCCTCGGCATTATGGGTATTTTTACCTTATCCCTGATGCCCTGTCGGATGTTTTCTCTCTCTGCTTCCATTTTTGCATATTTCGCCTTCCTCTCCTCCTCCTGTTGCCTCAGCGCCTCTTGCCTTTCTTCCTCTTTCTTCTCCGCATCGGGATCCTTCTCTTCCTCCCCACCAAGCATCTTGCCCATGTCTTTGGTGGCCCCTGTTTTTGAGAGAGAGAGAGAGAGAGGGAGAGAGAGAAAGGAGAGGTGAAACAAATCTGTTAACGAAAAACCAAGGCAAATCAAACTAATTGCACATGATGGATAATGGAGCTGCTGTGGTGAAGATATGGTTAATTCAGTTAACGTTGCTTTGTATTTCAATCCTCTTTCGCAAAGAGCAGCTGTATCTGTCCTTGACTGAACCAAAGACCAGAGTATCCGACAATACAGAGAACAAGAGGTGAGTGGCATGAACAAGAGCCCAAGATAAAAGACGCCACAATAAATTATTACTAATCCTCTTGATTGCCTTTGTACCGCTCATTTTGGCCTTCGCTATCTCCAGCAGAAATTTACATACACATGCAAAGCATCCAGATGGACCGTGGGTCAAGACCTGAGAACAAAAGGCTTAGAGTCCCATTGTAATGGCCATAATAAACAGATAGTGACTCATCCTGCTATTGATCTCATCTCCCGGCTGTGCTTGTTAGATATGCTTAAAAGAAGACATCAAACACCCAGTAGACAGATATTTCTTATTATATCTTTTTTTTTTTTTTTTACAGTTGTCTGGCTACTGTGGCTTGGACTCTTGCATTTCTTACTTTTGGTCACTTTTACTGTTGATGATCTAATCACTGAAACATTTTCTACTATCAAACTCACTGTAATTTGCTCTGGATCAGAGAGCATCAGCTAAATGACTCAAATGTAAATGTTAATTTATTTTTTAGTCGATGATGCCTGAATGTCATTGGTGGAGATAACTACCTTGGGTCCTGAATTTTAGGGAGGGGGGAAAGATGGGCGTAGAGAGAGATGCCAAAAAGTCGATTAGATTGACTTTTCCTCTTAAGGAGGAGCGGTTAATGAAAAGGCCCACAGGCACTGGCCAAGCTGATGGACATTTCTATAGACTGCAAATTCATTCATTCATTCATTCAAATGGAGAGCTAGCAGGGTGAAATGGAGAGAGAGTAATGATATAGCTATCACCAGTGACATGGTCCTGGCAGATGGCTGTCAAAGGTTTGGGGGAGTCATTGTTGATCAGATTGTTAACTCAGTGCAGAACATTACCAGGCAAAATTAAAGGGTTCCAATCCAAAACGCTGAATATCCATTTTAAAAAAAATATTAACCAATGTTTATTGCTCACTCTATGAAAAACGCAGATGACTTCATCTCCCTAATACGTTACTAATTTGTATGTAAAGGGCTCTATATAGCTGCAAACTTCAATCATGTGGTTAAGTCCCCAACCTCAAACCACAAAATGTTCTTTCTCTCTTGTATCCTCCCTTCTCTGTCTCCCACTGTTCATCTGTCTCAATAAATAAAAGTGGACTTCCCACTCCACTTAAAAAAAACCCAACCTTCAATCATATTTAGTGGTGTTACTTTTGTCCCAGCAATCATTTTGTCTGAGTATCCTACTTGTCACATGTTTCAAATCGTTTTGGGATAAAACTCTTCAATTATTCACAGTACATTCACTTCTGTGACACCAAGTCTTGGGCCTGACTATGTTTCCCTAATAATTAAAGTGGTTTACTTAACCAGCAAAGAGGACAATGTGCCAGCAGCTCCGAGTGTAATGAGAATAAATTCCATTAGAGCAATGCCATGAGTAATACGGTAACACATGCAAAGCAAAATGAGGATTTAAGAGTGGTGTTATTACAAGCTTAAAGGAGAATACTGGTGTTATTTAGAGTTAGAGCAAATTTACTTCTGTCTGTCATCTAGTTTACATTTCCCCCAATCATTTACCAAAACATGTATGTAATTAGGTATTTTAAAGTTTACTTTAAGGTGTTAAACCTAGCTTGAAATTAACTGCTCGACTAATAAAGACACCCCAAATAAGAAGACATGGATGTGTCAATAATAATTTAAATTTTGAGGGATTATTTCCATTTCTTCCTGTGGGTGTCAGGTGACTGGCAGCAAGCAGAGCGAAACGTAACGCAGCGCTGAGATGAAAACACTCAACTCAGCTCAATGAAATAAGGAGAAAACAGAAAGTTTGACCGAACCAAATGAAGACTTCATGTTTACTGCGATGGATTATTGTTTTTCATACTGCACAAGAATGAATGGCAGCAAATGGTTTCTTCTGAAGAGAGGAAAACAAGCCTTAATTTTCCAACTATGCTGACTGTGTGCAGACACCAGAGAGGAACCTGGACTATTGGTACTGACTTAAAAAAACATTGGTATTATCCCTCAAGTACAACACCTCCAAAGGTTTTATTTTCTTAAGATAGATGCACTGCACAATAAAGAAATAGTCTGCTGCTTGTGTTTTTGCCCAGACCTTTTAGATACAACAGCGCAGCATAAATTCAGATCATAGAGTTGCACAGACTAATCAACAGTGTCAGCGTTGAGCGGTGAGCTGCACCAACCGGTGTTTTTCCTCCGTTGCCATTACACAGGGCTTTGGCCGTGCAGCTTGTCCACGCATCCGACACTGTGCTCCCCCTCCAGAGGCATCAGCTCTGCTTTCCAGCTCAGTGGCTGGAAACAAGCCAGTGCTGTAGCAGTGGCCCGGCGAACCCGAAACCCTGTGACACTCCGCTCGTTTCCAACTCACCAGAAATTGATTTTAATGAGAACTGGGCCTCCCGGACTGGGCACATCTGAAATACCCCCCCCCCCCCAACAACCCCAGCACACTTCCTTTCACTATTATCGCCTCTGTCTCTGCCCCAGTCTGTGTTCGGCTGCTACATCGCGCTTCACCAGACTCTCTGGAGGGAAAAAATTGCAAAGACACAGCCATCTGCTTCTGCCGAGGAATTGATGAGACAGCGATGACCTTGAGGTTTCTGGCTGCGGTCCGAACTTTCCGTGTCGACCAGCCAAGACAAGCCCCGGTCCTTACTCAGATCGAGCAGGGGGACTGCTAATTAATAAACACTCATCTCAGTGTTTTCTTGGTGTTTTATTAATCATTTAGCGTGGCGGACAAATGGCAGACTTGTTGGCACGTTGCAAATCCCAAGGCTTTTCATGTCAGCATCAAGTCTTTTAAGTATGTGACTGTATAGCATAATATGATCTATGGTCTGTAGTATGGAGTTAGCACTCTACTCCACTTGAAGTTACTGTTCTAAACTCATGTTTACAACTAACTTCAAATGGAGTCAATACCTTTATAACCAACCAATAGCATATACACAACACTTACTAATTACAGAAATGTTCTATATCATCTTTGTATCTTTGTGCTCTTTTCTTATGAATGCTACATAACAGTGCCTTAATCTATATGAGACAATGTGAAGTCACTGAACACTTTGCCCCAGAAGTCAAAGTCTAATCAATCCACCAAGTCAACAAGTCTCAAGTCTTGAGGCACAAGTTTCAAGTCAAGTCCTAAGTCTAAATGTAGATTACCAAGTCAAGTCCATGTCATTAATGTCAAGTCTCAGGTCTAAATGTAGAACAGCAAGTCAAGTCAGAACAAATCAACAGTCCACTATCAATTTAATATCTTAAAGAAAACTAAATATCTAGGACTTTTCAATGCAATATGGTTTTAATAGGATAAAAACTTTTGTCCTATTAAAACTGGTTTTAATAGGATACAAATCATGATTTTGATTTCTAATCATGAGTTTGATTTCTACAATCAGTTTCAACTTCAATAAATTCAATCATTCCATACAAATTCAGAAAACAGAATTTAAATTCAGTCGTCTGCTGGAACAAATCTAATCACTTTCAATCTAAGTCATTTACACAAACACAAGATCTCAAGTCAAGACTTTAGAAACCTGTTCAAGTCATCAAAGAACAAGTCAAAGTGAAGTCCCAAGTTTCCAGAGCCAAGTCAAGTCAAGTCTCAAGTAATTAAAACTGTGAATCGAGTCACTAACCCTAACCCTCCACTAACTTTATCAAAGTCCTGTTTCCTCTGCCTCCTCCTCATCAGATTCATGTTTTTGAATGATTTAAGCAGAAGAAGGAAAAAGAATCTGCGCTTGGTGAATAAGTAATGAAGAAAGTCTAATTATACACCATGCTTTGGCCTCAATCAGGGTAAAAATTACCCTGTAGAAGTATCAGAATATATGTGTGAAGACTTCAATCACAAATGGCACACACTCAAAGCCTAGAAACACGGTGAGAGGTGAAAATAATGTGATATAAGAGACGTTGACCATTCATGATTTAAGATGAACATTGACGGGTTATTTTGCATCTAATTCCTGCAATAATGCTCACAAGAAGTAATATCATGTCTTAACTTTTATTTTTATTTTTGTTTGTTTCTTTAATCCAGGCCAATCCTGAACTGCTGGATGGGACTGCAAGTCGACTCTCGGCTTGGTTGCTGGTAGCTTGAGGAGATTCCCAAATCTTATACGCTTTGTGATCTTTACAGAAACTGAGTGGGCTCTTAGGCTGAATCTCCCATTGTTTCAGGGACAATTTATCCCTCGCCGGTCAAGCTGAAGAGAGCAACTTTTAAAATTACAACTTTTTCAACTTTATAGTCTGCAGCTAAAGATAAAAACATCACGACAGGCTCGACATGTGGCATTAGTCTTAGGCTTTTATTAGATATATCTTCCTACACTCCTGCCACCAAGACCTATTCCTCACCTTCTCATTAGCACTGCAACTGATACTGAAATGTCAATTAATGCTAACAAAAGCTAAGTACTTTCCCTCTTTGGGGTTACAATGAGTGTATTTGGTGTGGTTATCTGGACCTCCAGTGAAAAAGCTGGAGGTCTCCAATGGGCTGTGTCAATCAATTTAACAATACAGCCAACGAAAGGAAGGGGGGCGACAAAGTGCTGGTTTTCTCTCTATTTGCATTGCTTTATTTTTCTCATGGTTTAAACTGAATTGAACAGTCTGACAAGTAAGAGATGTAGTCATGACAGGTGAAAGACGGGCCTGCTGAGAGAAATAGAACCAGCTGTGTCAAATTTTGTTGTTTTTGTCTAATTAGACTGCAATTACAATTATACACTTAATTACAAAATGAAGCTCTAATCAAAAGTGTTGCCCTTGAACAAGTGGTCATTTTACATTTCAAGCATTTAGCTGACGTTCCTCTTCGGGTGATTCTTACAAGATTAATGCTTAAGGACACTTCAACTGGAAACATGGCTGTTGCAGGGACCAAACCTGTGACCTTTTGCTTACGGGACGCTCTATCGAACCCATTAATAAGCGTCCAAGGTCCAGTGTGCACGCTCTGGCTAGTTTACAGACTTGGCCACAGCTTTGTTTGGTATTTCCCAATATCGAGCAGCTTCTAATTCAGACAGATATACACCTCTCAACTATGGACTCTTGGAAATTACATTATCTATTTGTAATTGATGCCGTTTTCTCTCTCTCTCGTACCACACGTTGCTGTGCCTCTCTCAACCCACCACGCGACTAATCTCGGCGCTCAAGGCTAATTAGCTCGTCTGATTGTGACAAAGTTGCTGTGTAGCAGCGTGAGACAGTTGCCGTTCCCAAAAGCCTCAGTGTCATCAAACGCTGCCAGCTGTGGAGTGTGGGAACGGTGAGGGACGCAGCGACGATGCTGCCGAGGATGAGCTCTGAGACTCAGCATATGGCTAGAAAAATACATTAAGGAATGCACTGAAACATGCTCAAAAGTATATAATTGGAAAACACGATAGATAGCTCGTGCCACACTACAACGCCAGTGTTTTAAAGCTGCACAAGGCAACTTTGCACTTTGCAGCAACAGGTAATTGTCTGGACTTCAATACCCAGAAATCCTGTAAGGTGAGGTCTGTGATGCTTCATATCAAAAATGCCAAAGGGGCGAAAGAGGCAAAAGATCTAATGCTGGTGAGTTTAGCTTTCTCTGTCTTTGTATTTTGCACTTTGCACTTTTTATTTGTCACTTCCTGCTGGCGGAGAAGTTTTTTTGTTTTCCAGTGACCAAACCTGACACCAGAATTTCATTTGGCAAATAGGGAGAATCTACTGACCCCCATTTGATGAGATTTCTATTGTTAGGTATGATTTTTCCATGACTATCTGTCTTGTAGGTAGAGAGATAACAGAGAAACTAGTCATTCTTCTACATTCTCTAATTGTGTTAACGTCTTGTAAATGAAGTAATGGTGAAGTTAACAATTCATCAATTTGCTCGAGACCCCCTGGAACCCCCTCAAGGACCCCTGGTGGTCCCCGGACCCCACGTTGACAACCACACACTACTATCCCAACCTGTACAGTTACAGCGCTGCCATGAACCGCGGAGAGCTGGCGGCAGACTCTAACCGTGCGAACTCATCAGAGCTTAAAAGGGACTTTTTAGGTCAGCCGAGGCCCAGGGGCTAATTTCAAAGCAGGAGAAGGCTCGCTCTGCTTAGCGGCACAAAGAGTCGAAATTGAAAAGGATCAGCGAGAAGTTCAGAAGTTGCGGGTAGTGAGGCCGCGCGGCGGATTAGACTGTGCAGAGTTACGTAAAGGCTGGCATCAGAGCCGGAGAGCGTGTGAAAGAGTGAGCAGAGTGTGTCTGAGAGTATCTGCGGCGCTGTGTGTGGGTGTGTGGACGAGGCTGTGTGTGTGTGGGTGTCGCAGAATGAGAACAAAATGTACCGCTCTTCCCGCTATGTGTCTGTGCATGTATGATGCGTGTACGTGTGTGTAAGTGTGTGTGTGTGTGTGTGTGTGCATGCACCTGATTCTGTGCGATGTCAGAGCGGGGAGTCTGATGGAGTGTGTGTCCTCCGGGTACATGTGGACTCCTGCAGTGTGTGTGTGTGTTTCCACTTGTGTGCTCAAGTTTGTGTGTGTGTGTGTGTGTGTGTGTATTTGTGTGTGTGTGTGTGCGTGTGCGTGTGCGTGTGTGTGAGGTAAGGTTGCGTGTTCAGTACTGAAGGACAAGAAGGTGACAACACATGAAAAGTGTCCCCCTGTGGAGCCGGAGGCCCATGGTGAAAGATGGAGAGAGAGAGGGAGGGAGAGAGAGAGAGAGGGAGAGAGAGAGAGAGCAGGTTGAGAACGAAGGAGAGAGAAAAACAAGGAGAGAGGGAAGGATGGCAAACTAGAAGCAAGCGAGCAAAATGCAACAGAGTAAATTTGAGAGATTGATAGAGAGAAAGAGAGAGAGGAGTGAAGGAGAAACAAAAAAGTAGAGAGAAGAATGAGGAGAGAGAGAGAGAGACTGTGACATTGAGTGAGAAGAAGATAAGGTTTAGAATGAGAAAGCAAAAGAGTATTAAGACTGAGTGATGGAGAGAACGAGAGACAAGGACGAAAAAGAGCTATGAGAAAGAGAACGAGAGATATTTAGTGAAACGGTGTGAAACGAGGGGAAAGAAGAAAAATAGATTCAGTGAAAGTCAGAAGATGGAGAGAGCCAAGCGAAGAGAATGAGAGGGTGATAGATCTAAAAGGAGAGAGGAGAACAAGAGATATAGATCCAGAGAAATGGAGAGTAAAAGAGAAAGGGAGAGGAGGAAACAGGAGATCGAGAGAGATAAAGATCCAGTGGAAGAAAGAAAGAAAGAAAAACGAGAGTGGAGCGAGAACAAAAGAGAAACAGATCTAAAGAGAAATCAAGCGAAAAAGAGAGAGGGAGAGAGAAAAAAGGCGAGAGGAAAGTGAGAACAAGAGAGAGAGGGAGAGAGGAGCTGCAGGAAAAAAAAAGTGATAGAGGAAGAGAAAGAAAACAGCGGGACCAGCTCAAGGACTCTGTGTTCCTGCTCTCCCATCTGTCACCCGTCCTCAGCAGTCCCAGGGCTACCGACCAGCGGGTCCCTGCTGCACCCCCCCCCCACCCCCACCCCAACCCCACCCTGGCCCTCCCCTTCATCATCATCATCATCATCATCAACCTCCTGCCCCGGGCCGAGCAGGAAGGTGGTCCCAAAACCCAGAGGAAGGAAGGAAGGCTGAGAGAAGAAGACGAAGACGTGGTAAACAACATGGCTGAGCACACCGATAGGAGACAATATGTGTTCTCGTGTGTCGTGACTTGATGTGTTTGGCGTGACAGAGACTTTGTACAAATCTTTCAGCAAACACTGCTGGTGCCATCAGGTCAAATTTGTCAGAATTGGCTTTGCACAGATAATGACTAAATAACAACCGGGCTAGAAAATGAGCGATACTCGAGAAAGATTTGTTGCGGTGTGGCTGTATATCCATTCAGTAGTTTGAGTAATACTCAACTGAATAGTCTGACGAGGTAAATTGGTTTCTAAATTGAAATTACTGCAACACAGAAAACTGTTTTGTCTTTAGCTCTCCTCCAAAAACAGTTGTAGCTTGAGAAGATTCAGCTCAGTTAACCTGAACAAACTGTCGGTTTTAGCTTTTTTCGCTAGCCAACTAGCCAGCAGGCTAATTTAGCATAGCAATATTAATGTTAACATGTGACTAACATCAGGGTATCCAATTCTGGACAGCACATGACCAAAAAGTCGCAATCATATACCAATATATTTCATCCTCTTCTGTTTTCGCTGAAGTTTCTCATAAATGAACAATCCTCCATCTGTTTTTTTTAAAGTTTAATATCGCTTTTACCTTAACTTGGAATTGATTTTCTTCCAGTCCCTGCAAATGGATGATAGTGCACCTATTTTTGAGATTCAAAATTCGTTTCCAATTCCGGACACTTACTTTCGTCCGTGTCGGTGTATTCATATACTCCATATTAACCCTTTATTAACTCTTCCTGCACCTTCACAATGTTACAGATACTTGTAAGAAGTGCAGGCTGTGTACTCAAAGCTCTTATTTTTCCATTTATCAGCCAATACCGATTCTCTACATGAAGTAACTGTCGCCCAAAGTGGGATTTAAGGCTTTCCGCTAAGTTCGTAACTTTTTAACGTTTTATATGCTTAAATGTGTATAGATATTTAGGAAATTTGATACCTAGCTTCTGAAATGTGTATAAATTTACGTCACTTAGCTTTCGGTTGGGAACTCCGTATAAAAATGCAGGTAAACACCGGAAATTACGCGAGTGACCGAGTGGCCGGAATTGGATACAGTGTCCGGAATTGGATACAGTTCCGTTAATAGCTGGTACTAATCCTATGAGATAGACCTATAGCGCATATCTGATGTGTTACCAACCACACAGTAACTGACTAGATACTAGCGGTTAGCTAGCCAACAAGCTGACATTAGCATTACAAAAAAACAATCAAAAGTGTGGCAAATTGGTCAGTTCTCAGTCAAATACAGCACTGATTTTAACCATGTCTGTTCAACTCTGTTTAGACATTCAAGTTGTTTCTTGAACACAATAGCCTGCTTTGTTTAAGGTTAGTTGTAAAGTTATGGTCAAGATAAGGCAACTAAAACAACCTGGTTAAGACTTTGGTCATGGTTAAATAAGAACAACTTTAGAAAAGTTAGAAAAGTCATTCTAAAAGTTTGACTCAATGTAGAAATTTCCTTAATGTAAGCTGGGAATTGAACCCCAGTTGCCGGCATTGAAGGCAATTGCATTCGCCCATCCACCACCCGACCACAGCACCCTTACTTATGTCTAAACACTAAACAGCGCTATAGTCTATAGTACAGAACCAGGTGAATCGGCCTGGGAAATGATTACCTGTGTGTATTAATTCATAACACGATGCCAGGTTTGTCTGTTCTCTGGGGGAAGAAAGTTCTCCACAGCAAGTGTCGGCTCGGTGTTCTTGTATTTGATAATCATCTAATCTCTCTGTACTGTCTGAATAACACCAGTTTCTAACATACTGCAAGCAAGCGAGCGCCTGACAATATCGCTTTGGAAAATGTCTTGGTGGGATCCAAACAGTGTTACTGAGGCACAAAATGGGACCCAATCAGGTTCACTGTGGGCGCTGCATGATTTTCTCTTCTACAAGCTAAAAGAAAAGCTGGCAAACTTTCCAGCAATGACAAACTGTGATAAAAAGTGAGAGAAAATGTTCATATCCACACCTTGCCGACTTCTTAAAGGTCATGTAAAAGTCATGGTTCCAACTTGGTGTCGTGATGCTTGAAAAGATCCGTGGCTACGCTTCAACTCCTACACAAAGTTTTTATCAATATAAGACCTTGAAAGGATGAAAAAACCTTTTGTTAAAGCAGCTCTGAGTCACTTTTCACACTGAGCTGTCTGTGCCGGTCCTTGACAACTATTAACTCTATCAGTGAAACCGGTCGGTCAGGTTTTTGGAATAGTTATCCTTGGAGAGTCTAAAACACCTTAGGTAGGAGAAGAGGAGAAAGCCCCGCTCAATACAGCAGACCGCTTCTCTCCAGTCGAGAGTGGCAGGCCGGCCAGGTCGTGGATGACTGTTCTGAAAGTGAGAGGTGACAGGTTCAATCCCCCAGGAGCCAGTGGGTCAGAGTGTCCTTGAGCAAGACACTGAACTGCTACCTGCTCACTCATTGTAAATTCATCTGGGCAAAGTTAAATAACAAATTTGGCAGTTGGAGGAATGAAATGGAAGAAATAACACTGCTGCCATGTCTGTCATCTTGCCTCCTCTTTTCTACTAAAAATGTAATTAAATTGAATCACTTTATCAAGGTTATCCACTGGAATTTCATAATGTGTATTATACACTCATGTACTGTATGGCTCTGGGATCCAGCAGCTAGCTAGCTTGCTAGATTAAATGTTATATAAAAAGAATCACAGCTATTATTTTGTCGTTTCATTGTGTTTTCTATTTAGAAGCAGTTGGACGATTTGAAAAATATTTTGGGCCGAGGACAGGTCACCTGACCAATGGTTGATGTTGAAACCTTGCCAGCAAAGCTTGCACTCTGATCAAGCTTGGTTAGATTTCAAACTGCTAGTTTTCAGTGAGAAAATATTCCCCAAATTTGCCCAAAAACCTTGCCTGTGTATCATCACATAAGAGCAGCAGCTTAGTGGATAAAATGTAAGTGTGTCCATTAACAGCCATGTGTTCTGTAAAAGTGTCCTTGAGCAAAACACTGAGCTGCTGTCTAAAATGTAACCAAGCAACAGCAAGTGGGTTAAAGTGTAGGAAACAATATGGACTTTATGGACGAGGGTTTTACTGGGAGCTTGGGGATTCCTCATTTATTTTCTGTTTTTTTTTTTTGTATGTCTATCCTTTCTGTTTTATAGATGGATAGGTGTTGTTTTTCTTTGAAAAACAAGAGCAACAACTAGGTTGGGTAAAGATAAAACTAAATGACTATTTCTTTAAGCATTGCCCTGCTCACCATCACAAAGCTGCACACAGGTTGCCTTCCTGTTCAACTGCAAAATGGTGAAGGAGTAGGTCTACATTATGTGTGTAGTTTGCACCGAGACATTTTTATAGCACTATATTGCACTATATTGACTCCCTGTCTGGTCTTATCAACTGATGTTTGTCTGTATAGTAAATATTGTGGTTATTATGTGTTTTATTGTGCCATTAACAGTATGTGCTTTTAGATAAGATGCAACTTTAATGATCCTTGTGGGGAAATTTGTTATTTTTATTTTACTTCAAACTCTATCTAAAAGCCAATAAAGATTGAACTGAATTGAATAAAACTGAACTGAACTGATCTGAAGACGCCAACAGTCTAGTCTGGACCTGTATGTGTCAGCAAGTGGGGAATAAGGCAGGAGAGGAAGTGGTAATATAAAGCAGCGGTTGAAGGATTTAGCCTGCAGAGCAGATAGAAAACGGGGGGAAGGGTTTTTTCATGTGCTGGGAGCGAAATGGAGAGAGAGGGGGCCGCTGAGGCGATGTGAGGTTTGTCCCACTCCCCTACATATCTAAGTAAATCTCCCAGGGAACATGGGAAACGGAGGCTGGAGGTCCATCATTCCTGTGCTTTATCACCCGTTCGCTACCATTATCTTTGGAAGGCAGCCTCCACAGACCCCGGCCTTGGAGATGAGCGAGCGGGGGACAGGCCGCATTTATCACCTGTGAGGCTGGCACCAGGGCCGAGGCAAGCCATCCATCCACACACACACGCACACGCACACGCACGCACATGCACACACACGCACAGCATGCAGGTCACCACACCAACTGCTTAGGTTTCCTTTGTTTATTTCAGTATTTGTGCAGACAAAGCATCAGTAAGTAACGATATAATGATATAAATAATATAAATAAGCAGATAAATCGATTTTGATAATCGAGTAGATCGAATAGATAAATCGAGTTTGCAATTTAATGCAAGAGTTTAGAGATCAATATGAGATACATATGCACACTTTAGAGTTTAGAGACCATCCATGCCAAAATCCAAAGATCACAGGTTTGATCCCTGTAACAGCCAATTTATCTACCAAGAAGCATGTGTGATGACGAACGATACAAAGACTTGCAAGCTAAGAGTAATCCTTAATCATAAATCCTTCCCATAAAAGATTTCATCAAAAATCTACAATACATTAATCCAAAAAATGCCCATAATTGCAGCTATTTCCTCCCTGGTGAGAGACAGTCTCACAAGGGTGATATCATTTTAACAGTCACTTTCATCATGAAGCTCATTGGCTTATTATGTTGGAGCTGATAGCTGGCTTTATATGGAGTTTAGGTCTGATAGCTTCCTCTGGCTCACCAGATAAGCACTATCTTTAGCGGAGCGTGCTCTAACGACCCACGGCAGCTCGGGGTGGTGCGTTTGGTCGCGTGCCAGAGATCATGGGGAGCAATCGCAGAACTTCATAAGCGATTACTCTAGATTCACTGGGTAACGAGTCATGGAGGCGACGGTGCGGCAGGCTAGGACACCAAGAGAGAGCAGGAGCCACCTCAAGAGGCACGGGAGGGGAAAAAACTCTGGCATCACAGTGTCGACCGTATACGATCTGTCGACTCGAGACGAGCGGTTCGCCTGAAAACAAACCGATTTCAGCTGGATGTGTGGAGACGAAAAGGCTCGCCGGGCAGAGCGAGCTGCAGCTTGAGAGAAACAAAAGGCTGCATACCATACAGAGTGGTGAGCAGTTCAGCCAAAGAATGATTTTCCATTTTCACGTTGTTTCATTTGATGATGAGAGGAGGCTGAGAGGCTGGAAACTATTCAGTATTTCACAAGAACGAAAAATCTGAAAAATTACACATGATGGTAGTAGAAATGTTTTTTTCCTGTCCCATAAATCATCTTGCGACCCTCAAAATGATCTCACGGCCCCCTGGGGGGTCCCGACCCACAGTTTGATAACCACTGATATAGGCAAAAGCTTTTTACCACGACATATTAGTTGGACTGCTATCAATTAATGTTATTAAAAAGTAAATAACATTACTTTTCTTAGTTTCACCACCACATCACGTTGTTATTCATATTATTAATATTAATAAGGGTCTACACACTCAACAACGCAAGGGGCAATTATTGTGTTCTTGCATTGCAAAAGGTGTAGTCCAAACATCGTATGGTAACACAATGGTAATGCATGCTGAAATGTCATGTATTTCAGAGGTGCTGCATGCAAATACTGCTAAATAAACAGCTACACAAAAACACAAAAATGGCAGTGGCACAGCCTGAGGATTAGGAGGCTAATTTAAATAGTCCTAAATAATCACAGTATCTTTTCTGTAGGCCCCCTAGTTATTTTTGTCTGGTTTTGTTTTGCTCAGTTGTTTGGATCAATAATGGAAACTTGATACATGTTTTATTGACTGTTACATATTTTTGTTTCAATTAAAGAAAACCCTCAGGTTGAATTGATCCAGGCTTGTGGTTGAGCGGTTTAAAACCTCAGATAGACTGTACTGTGTGAGCAGAGACTCTATTTAGCATATGCATGCCTTGAGTTATGTACCAGACATAACGACATGTTGACAAAATCCCCCCTGCTGAAGTGTCCTTGAGCAAGTCACTGAAGCCCTGCCAGCTCTATAAAAGACAGATGTGCTCTATATTTGACCTCTGACCTCCATGTAGACAGGTGAAAATAGAGTTTGCCTGTGGGGATCGATAAGGTATCACACATTACTTTGAAGTCATGATTTCACGGCCGGGGCTCAGAGGTTGTTTAAGGCTCTGTCTGGTTCTTCTGATCCCTGTGTGTGCTTACATTAAAGCAGGATCTAAAAATAGCCTGCCAGCCTTCTCATTAAATGCATCTCTGAGAGACAAAGGTATTAATGCAGACTTTCTTAAAACAACAAACGGCTCTGCAAAATCTTTGTACATCCAAGGACCGAATGTTTGGGTTTGATATTCACAAGTAAAAGAGATTTTCTGTTCTTTTGCTGGTTCTTACTGTGAGAAACAGAAATCTCAACCATCTCACTGTGCAGGAATCAAATCCACATACTGTACAGTTATTTACTGTAATTTGTCAGAATTTGAATACATTTTGATCATGAAGAGTGGCAAAATACGATTGAAATGATGTTAACTCCACTTTCAGCTCTCCCTTGTTGACTTTTATGCTATTTGCTTGTGGTTTGAATGAGTTTACCAAGACAATGTTCAATAGGCTGCAACAAGCCAGCGATCCTTGCTGGGATAACCTTGGCAATCATACAGTAATTCATCCTACTTCAGTCTAAAAAAAAAAATGCCTTTAAACCAACAAATGAAAACATAAGGGTCCATTCTCGCTCAGTTCTGACCTTTTCGGTTTCTGCTTTATCAGTTATTTCTATTTCTATTCCATTGTTTACTGGATCATTTGATATTTCAAACAATTTCAAAATTTTCTCCACAGGAAACGAAGACTCCAGAGAGAATTCACTCCTCTTAGCTGCAATTTTGGTTGTCTCCCATAACCCATAATGAGCTTTGATGATGTCACACAACAGGAAAACCTCTGGGTTCTTCATCTCTAGTTTGCATGGACTGCTACGATGTAGTGATGCACTGTATATAGCAATATATATAACTAAATCTTTTCATGACAACCCATACACTATACTCAAACATGCTGTAAGCTGCTGTAAGTTTGCTAACGATTCAGTTGCTAACGGTTCAGCTGCTAACGTTAACTAGCAAATCAAGTAACCAAGCAGAAGTACAGTAATACGTTATTGTACTTCTATAGATGATATACTGTATCATCTATAGAAGAGACGAAGACAGCTGATCAACTAGAGAGACAGAAACATTCAAATAAACTGATTATTAATTAATAAAGTGATCATTGATTCGGCCAATATGCTCTGTGGGACTGTATAGAATCTCCACTTGTTGCTAAACTAGTTGGATTTCAGAAAAGGAATGTACTTCATCTAGACATACAGAGATAGTTATATAGATAACACCAGTACTGCTGCAAATAT
This sequence comes from Centroberyx affinis, assembly GCF_046629955.1. NCBI lineage: Eukaryota > Metazoa > Chordata > Actinopteri > Beryciformes > Berycidae > Centroberyx > Centroberyx affinis. The sequence continues at coordinate 103,412 of NW_027281450.1, forward strand.
TACAGCGGCTCAAATTATCATCAGAGCAAACTTTTTAACTCATTTGCATATTGTATGAGCCTCCTTCTGCCCTCCATCCCAAATCCAGCTGTCAATCAGAAGCGTTATTAAGCTCAGGTCAGTTCGGTGAAGCCGCCCGCATCAAACCATTCATCCATTAGCTGATCTCCAGGTTCATGCCAGTTCACCTCTCTGCACACAAATTATTCAAGACCTAATTAGAATTAGCTGGTTGTGTTGCTGCTGCTGTTCGCTTCATTTTGCCAGGTGGAAGACTGGAAGGCAATTATGTTCACATCAGATCTGTCAAAGATTCACTCAACTCGGCACATACTTTGTGAAGCTTGATTAATTGCCTTTGATATGAGGACAAAGATGAAATTGATACACAGATAAACAGAACATTATTATCAACCAATTAGATTAAAAAATACACAGAAAGTTATTGTGTTTCTGCACTGCACATCAAACTGAATGACAGAATCAATATTTGTAATCATTGCCTAAAAAAAAAAATCTATGAATGGTTTTATTCCATAATGTCTTTCATCCATTTTGGAAATAAAACTGTTACCTGATGTTTTAGTCTCATCTTTACTTTGACTTTTACGTCCATGCCAATAATCTGCGGCTGTCATATTTTTAAAATGGTGTGTATCTAATTTTGGAAAGAAAAGGCTCAGCGTTCGTTTACGTTTCACATTTCTCTCTAAGATAAGATTCTCTCAAGATAGTAAGATCTAGTGTGAACGATTACATAATTAGTAAGTCTTCAACAGACTTTCAGTGCAGTCTCATTCAAAAGATCTGTCAAAAATATGCTAAAATTGTATTACTTACTGCCATCATCATTTCTTGAAACCTTTTTGCAAGTTTTGTTTGGTGGTACATCACACATTTACCTGAAAACAACGTAACGTGTCTGTTTTCACTCTTATTTTCACGTCCTATTTATACACTCGTACCTGCGATGCCACTTTGAACACCTCAGAATACTAACAGACTAGAGCTAATTAACAAGTTAACCAATTAACAGATTCTTTTATCTCCCCTGTTGCATTTTTGTAGACAAATTAACATAAAAAAGAGCACCAAACATGTCTGAAACTGAACTTATCCTCCCCTACTTTATACTGTTGTTCAGATGCCCTGTCTGAGACATGGTAGGCCTAAAGATGGCTTTCAGCTGTAGAAAACGGACCAAATTCAAAAATTCACTGAGAAAGTTTAGGCATTTTGTTGAATTTAAGTGTTTGTGGTTATTAAACATTCCTTTTCTCTGTCCCCTAACAGTTGTTATTATTTTTATTGTTCATTTATTGTTCATTTAGATGTTTTATTATTATCCTAACTTACCTATTTCATGTTTCCTTCTTTCTTTGATAGTGTTGATAATGTTATTTTACTACACAAATTATGTATTTTTGTGTTTTATGTGAAGCACATTGAATTTGCCTTGTGTATGAAATGTGCTAAATAAATAAAGTTTGTCTTGCCTTGCCTTAAGCCAACTTGGATGAACTGTTGTGTGATTTATGTAGATATGATCTATTCAATTCTATTCTACATGGAGCTTTCTGGTAAAAGTTCTGATAAGCTCATAAACTCAGATATGACACTCAAAGCTGATCTCTAACACATTCGAAAATTTCCAGGATTTTGTTCGAATTTGGCAACCCATACTTCTGTTTGGGAGGATCCATCAGTCCCAGATTTGCATTTTCAGTAATGATCTTTCCCACATGACTGAGGATGCTAATGCTGGTGCCATTTCAGCTCCACGGTGAGATTCCCCATCATCTCTGCATCTGTTGTGACAGCAGCTAACAGACGCTATCCTTTCCACACAGAGGACAATAGCAGCTTCTGACATGGCTTTCACTTTCCGCTACTTTCAAATCCATCGCTAAAACGGTGCCATTCCTGTCTTGTTTGAAAGAGCGTTGCATCATGTGAGGCTAAAACGCGAGCGAGAGACGGCGCGCTGTTCGTATGTATCCTCGAAATACGTGTAAAACCCAAATGGAAATCCTTAACCAAGCGGCGAGGAGCTAAGAATTAAAGCGGCCTCCTCGCCTAGCTGTCGAGAGAAGAAAGATGATGGGAAATCATAAGCTTCAGAGCTTTACAGGCTGAAGTATTTCACTGTGGGTGTTCCTTAAGTGGGTTAAAAACTTTTATTAGCCAAGTTATTTGCTTGAGTGACGAGGAATTGGGACAGAGGAAAAGCCAATTCTCTCTAGTTTGGATATAGTATAGATGCCTCATAAACAATTTACTTTGGAGGAGTTATAGATATGCAACGTGAAAATTTAATCTGAAATGCAAACAGAAAGTCTGAATTGGAATCCAAAATGAGCTGCGACCCCTAAAAGATATCATCTGTTCTCAGCTTAAAGCCTTGAGCTCCTTCTGAGAGCGCAGTGATGCCGCTGTCACCTTCAGCATTATCATGAGAGTCCTACGGAGCTAAGCTGGCGAAGATCCTCCTTGGCTATGTATTTTCAATATAATGCACACACATTGATCCCTAAGCCTTCCTTCTTCCCTTCCCTCCTCCCATGCTTTTAGCTCCAACTTCTCTTCGTGCCTCTATGCTAATACGAGGAACCGTGATTCAAACCTCCGTGCCTCCCGAATGGCTTTGGAGAGCCTCTCCCGGTGAATAAGCTCGGAGGATCCACGGCTTCCCGCTTCGCATAATCATCCTCGCCCCGTCCTCCCCCCCCCCCCCCCCCGCCACTCGGTGAGCACACTCATCGATCACGTGGGGGCAATCTGATTTCAGAGATAACTAACACCATTACTCAAACATGAGATCACGCCGCCCTCCGCAGCGTCACCCGTGGCTCGGATTTCGTGCGGCTTTGCATGAGCGTGTGAAATATGGAAATCCAATTCGTGCCAATCCCTCTCGCAGCATGAGTGGTCATGCAGGAGCAAAGACAGTGTCACTTGGGAGGCGTGCGTACATACAGAGCAGGAACCAACGGAGATCTGCACAGCTTAGATATATATTTATTATATATATATGTGTATATATTGGAGTATGATGCACATATTTTACATATTTCTTACTTTCTTTTTTCTATTTTTCTTATAATTTCTTATAATTTCTCTATGCTTATATATATTCTCTTCTACAATGTGAGCAACTGCAATGTAACCCAATTTCCCCTCGGGGATCAATAAAGTATTTCTGATTCTGATTCTTAGATTAGGCTGGATTGTACTCTCCTTCTTTTGCACAGTCCATGTCTCCGTTAAGTCAAGTAAAGTTTATTTCTGTAGGCTTTAATCATGTTTTAAATGAAAAGCGACACATTCTAAACTTAGATCCTCAATGAAAACAAGGAAAACCCCCCTTAAAAACTTCTTTAGGAAACAAAAAAAACCTTGAGGAGAGCCTCACAGAGAGGGATTGCCCTACCAGGACAGTCAAATATTGATTAAATATTGATGACAAAAAAAGTACAAAAACAAAATACACAGAATAATCAAAGTATGAACGCTTAGGTCCGCATCCTGATCCGGCACAGGGACGTCAGGACAGTCTCGTTTACCATAAACCACAATTACAAATTAATGTTTTCTCAAGTCTTAAAAATCCTTCTCTCTCCTCTCCTCAATCTACATTTCCCCTTTCATGACTGAGGTGGATTTATTCGTTAAAATCAATCATCATGGGACATTAGCTTTTGCTTGGATTCACTTGATGAGTCTATTTCACAGAAACAGCCGGTGTTCCTACTATTTTATACATTCAGTGTATACTTAGTGAACACTGAAGCTGAAGGGAGAAACGCTCCACTTCAAAGTCAAAACCAATCTTCACACACAACTCTGGCAGTAGAAATGAATAAAGATGAACAGCATACAGCATGTTTAAGTGTCAGTGTGTACTTACAGAGTGAGTTTTTATCAAGGTCAAGAGCATGGAAATAGTTTTTAACTTGTCACAGAGAAGGCTACAAACTCTCAGAAACTTTCACTTCTGTTCTGCCTCCCTCCAGTCTGGAAGCGCAGTGACAGTTGGTGGTAAAATACAGTTTGATTCATACTGTGAATCAGAGCCTGCTGAATAATTGCAGCTTTTCTCTCGCTCCCCTTTTCATCAGATCCATAAAACCCTCTATTGTAATGATGTGATACTATGTAATAAAACATCTCCCATCCTTTCATAAAGGGCGGCCACATTAATTCAGAAACTCATGTCTTGGCCGTACGCTGTTACTGATATTAATATAGCTACTTTGTCTTCTTACTTTTGTTAACAAAATGAAAGCATGTCTCAAACAAAGTCCAAATCATTAACTCAATCTCAGCAATCATACTGCTCTCTCACCACTATGTCTTTGAGTTTATTTTTGTTTCTTAATTATATTTGTTTTTGATCTCACCCATAAAAAATAGGAATTTCCATCTCTTTGTTCTGTTTTTATGATTATATTTTATCGCTGTCCAAAGTATAAATGGAAACTAAAATTAAATAATTGGTTCGGAAAATGAGATTCTACCCAATCAATGTATTACTATATTACCAGCCTCAGTTATTGCTAGGCTATTGCAGAGTGATGCTCCACAAAACTCCAACTGTTCTACCGAAGCGAAGTTTAAAAAGGAAGTGAGAACGTTGTTTTCTAACAGAAAACTGAGAAGTCGGCAGTAAATCCTATGATCTACTGATAGTTTTATTATGTTTTGAGTTGTTTGTCAGTTGTTATTTTGATGATGGGAAAAAGCATTTTAGGCAACACTTTCATGTGCTGTCTTCTGGCATCAAATATGCATGAACTGTTTTTTTTTTATCATGTATTTTTTATTTTCCCAAACCAAATCAAATCCTCAGCCTCTTTGGTTTCACACAGCCTCCCAAAACGAAGCGCCGCCCACTCATGTCCCTCTGCTGAGGCTGTAAACAAGCAGAAAGGTGAACTTTGCACGCTGCACGATTTTCGATTCCACTTTTCACGCTATTCAACATGATTTATCATGGGAGGAAGGCTAAAGGCTTCATTACTTCACAAGAAAAAAAACATTTATCATAGAGATTAAAAACATAAAAGCAGTAGAAAGTAGATGTACAAAATATGAGATATACAAAATAATATGTATTAATATATATACTATATATGTATATATTGATGATGTAATTATTTAACTGGAGAAAGTGGGCAGGACAAAATAAGTTTTTACTTATTTTTTGTTTGTCAAGAATTTACCATATGCTTTTGGTTTTGTTGTTTATTTTTTTTTGCATATCTAATGGGTTTTCTTGTGTTGTTTCTTGTATTTTTTGTTTTTACACTAAATACACATGAACATGAACATAAATTTGTAGATTCAACTATTTTTGCCTTCCATAAACGACCTTATTTCCCCCTAAAAGTCATCTTGACCCCCAGGTTGAGAACCGCTGCTACGGCACATCCAGCAGGTTAGGTGTGAAAAGAAAAAAAAAATCCCATCATGCCTTTCCCCTCAGTCGTAGCGGCACGAGCTCTGGCACACTTTCAAGCTGCGGTTGAGGTTTGAGTGCTTCTGGTTGTCCTCTGATGTTCGCCGGGCGGCCAGACCCTCGCCTCTCCCCCAGCTCTTTGAAGTGCTTCTCGGGTGAAAAAGAGCGAGCGAACGAGTAAAGACGGGAGCCGAGAATTGAGGTCAGCGCTGGATTCTCTCTAACAGTTTGCTGTGGCTCCGAGGCCCTCCCTGCTCTCCCCACCGTCTTTTCTCTCCGAATATCAAGAAATATATAATCCCCATGTGAGGGAAAAGAGAGAGCGAGAGAGAGAGAGGGAGGGAGGGAGTGAAGCAAGGAGAGATTGAAAGGCAAAGAGAGGGATGGAGAAAGAATAGAGTCAAATAGTAAGAGAGAGAGAGAGGCTGAAAGTCGATTGCCGCTGGAGGAGAAAAAGGGAAGTAGAGTGTGACGGCAGGGCTTAACATGCTGACTCATGCATGCCGGTGACCTTGGTTGGCAGAGGAAAGGGGAAAGGTACAGAATATCAATGGCTGCTTCTCTACAGTAGAGCTGTGTGAGCTTTTCCCACTTAGGACACACATAAAATGTTCTTGACCACGTTTATACATTTGACAACCTTTGAGGAGTGATCTCTGTTTACAACAAGCTTTATAAAGAATCACAGGAGTTTTGTATAGAGGCGTTGCTCCAGGAGGCTCCATCATGGAGGTCCAGTGGAGAATTTGCTGGGTCCAAATAACGGCTAAATATATAACAACCGAGCAAGAGAAAGAGAATTGGTGTAGGTAAAATCCATTAACGTTCTAAGTAAAAGTTTAATAGTCTAATTAGGTGGATTTGTTTCCAAATGTAGGTTACTGTGACACAGTAAACTGTCTTGTCTTTCTACTCCAAAACACTCTGAGTTGTAGCTTGAAAAGAGTCAGCTCAGTTAACCTGAACAAACTGTTAGCTAACTAGCTAGCAGGTTCATTTAGCAAAGACACTGATGTTCATGTTAACATGTAACTGCTTGCCACTGCTGATGTTAGCTTCTAACTACCTTCTATGTTTGCTAGTGTGCAAATCAAAAGTGTTTATGTACAAAACACAGTGATGGTTAGCTGAGCAGATACTATGAGATATACAAAATAATATGTATTAATATATATATACTATATATGTATATATTGATGATGTTATTATTTAACTGGAGAAAGTGGGCAGGACAAAATACGTTTTTACTTCTTCCTACTTTTTTGTTTGTAAATAATTTACCATATGTTTTTGGTTTTGTTGTTTATTTTTTTGCATATTTAGTTAGCTAACAAGCTGACATCTAAACACAAAATGGATCAGTGGGGAAATAAGTTCCAAGTAAGTAAGAAACCGCACAGAAATGTAGAAAAGTCGGCCAAGTCGGTAAGTTTAGAAATGCAATCACGTTGTTGCCAAGAGCTAAGGACCTCCAATGGCCTCGATTTAGGGAAACTTACTTACATAAACCCTGTTTGGCCTTGTAGTGGAAAATAGGCTAACGGTTCTGATACTCATGTCTCCCCAGCCTGGTCATGGTTTGGCCTGACAAATTGGTTCAGCTATTTGTGCAGCAGGGTGGTGTAGCATTTCGAGAGACGGCCCTCCAAGTACAGGATATATGTTCATATATTCAGGCAATTGTGTTGGTGAGCATCCATCCTGCTAACGTTGCTGCCCCATAGCTGACCTCTGACCCTACTGTGGAGGAGGGGCAATTACAGTTTAGAGAATAAAGTATCATTCAGTCCAGTTGGCTCCATTGCGCCAGACAAATCCAGTTAAACCCAATGAAGTGAATCTATTTGAAATGCTAATTTGACCCGGGGATGCAACTGTATCAAAACACGTTTCAAAGCTCTCTGACTATAAATGGATTGCTGATGTATCATGGGAGGCTGTCAAGGTAAGGTCAGTGAGGACGCTGTGTGGTATTATTAGATGGGAAACAAAGATGGATGTTCTTATATTGGAGCCTCATGCCTTCAGTATGAACCTTGAAATAAAGATTATCATGTGAAAAGGGGAGATTTACTACATAATGTTTAGGATTTAATGTCAGTGCTGTGCAGTAAACCTCCATCATCCCAGAGGGGCAATGCATGTAGAAGGCATACAAACAAAAGAAGCATACAGTTTTTTCATTATAGTTGTCAAACCCCCGACCCTGTAAATCCTGGATCCTGCAACAGCATTTCCAAACATTTTCTTGGATGTGGAGCAACAGTAGAGCAAAGAAAGAAACGAGAAAAGATGGGACCATGATACAAACCTCCAACCCCACAAAAAAACAAGTAATTTCATCAACTTTTAGAAGACTTCCTATAGGGATGTTTAAAATTTGTCAACAATTTAAAGTTCCAGGTTACAGATCCTTTCCACCAATTGTAACGTGGAAAGCTTTAGGAGCTTTATTTTAAAATAAAGACAGAATGAGATAGAGAAAACTAATGAGTGTGACAAGATGAGGAGCTTTGGGATAGAGAGAGCAATGCTGAGATCGATAAGAATTCAGTTAAAGTAACCGAGCATTTTCAGTTGTAATGACAGCTGATCCTTTAACCAGCAGAGGGGATTATCACCATAACAGAATTACGCTTCTTAAGGATTTGTTGTTTGTCTACAAAGGAACAATAATAATTGACTGTCCAAAGAGTAACTTTTATATCTCTGTGTGTTATCCAAACACCTTTGTCTTGCTCAAGCACTCACAAAACAAAAAGGCTGTAAATGTGCCGCTGAACTTTCCACGCAAAGCACAAATTGTGAATTATTTGGCAGGAGCAGGCGGGGAGGGCAACAATACGAGATTACAAATCCTTCATTGGCTCCATGCAGTCTGTCAGTCTGGATGGCCTTCTGAGCTGCTGAAGTGAGCATCGGTTGTCCCTGATTCACTTACTGACACACACACAAACACACACACACATGTTTGTATTGCTATACTTGTGAGGACCTTCCATTGGCTACAATCATTCCCAAACTCCTAACCCTACCCTCCACTACAAACCTAACCATAACCCTAACCTCCCACTGAGCATTAGACATTATTTCAACATCATGTCTATGCTTTAGCCCTAAGACAGCCCTGGATCTTTTTTGGCTATATACAGTCCAGTTTTAGACCAAGCAGTAAACACATCAATGCATAAACAGCTGTAAATGTAAAAAAAAAATGCACAAGTGAAGTCCATATATACAATGAAATGCTTTATTTTTTTATTTTAGCCTCATTTTAGTCTAGACGTCTATAGCCATTGACCATTTAGATGTCTTCTAAATGGCTACTCAACATAAAATTGTTCAGTGGGCTAAACCCAATCCTAAATTCTAACTTTAACCGAGCCCCAACCCTAAAGTAACTCTTATTCAAACCTAAAAGTAATCCTGATTCTAATCTTAACCCTAAACCCACTGCAAATTTCTCTTGATTTATGCCAATGTGACTTCTTTCAAGAAATCCTCATAAAACAATGAAGAAAATCTTGAAACAAGAAACTTTCTCCGAGACAATTTCACTTTTACCAAGAAAATGTCCTGAAACAAGTTACATTATCCTGAAAAAAACAAGTGAAATTTGTTGAAATTATCTGCCAGTGCAGTAAGATTCTGTCTGGATACAAGAAATAATAACTTATCAAGTTTGTCAGGTTTTGCAATTCCCTTATAATAGCCTCTGTAAGAAGTGAGAACGGTCCAAAATCACCTGTCTTCACTCCGAAGGTCTAAAACTCAAACCGGTTCTCACAAGGATAGCAAAACAACCACACACACACCAACAAACACACACACACACGCCGACACACACACAAACACTCACAACTCATCATCACCCTTGCCGCTGCCCGGTTAGCTGCGGTCGATTTCCCTCTGCTCCCTGGGTCTGGGCTGGTCAGCGACAGCAGTCAACGCCTGCTGTCCGAGAGGCGGCGGCGGCGGCGGCGTCCGGCCTCTGACTCACGGCGGGGAAAGCATGTGTCCGCCGCCGAGCGTAGCGTACACATACCAACACAGCCGTTCACACCGCGTATGAATCATTACGTTAATGCATCTGACAGGAGCCGCTCACTCGGAAAATTAACCTTTTTATCCTTTGGGTTGCGGGGAGCGGTGGGCTGCGTTGACCCTGGGAGGAGCTCCTTGTGTGTGCCAGGTTTTAGGTGGCTAGCGGGAGCTGGAAGGTGTCAGATGGGGAGAGGACTGATGTCAAAGCAGCTTAGATCACTCAGCTGGCTGATGATAAAAGCCTGGCGAGGAACACCGGCTTGGTTGGCTGACCAAAGACTGCAGAAACAAGACTGTCACCCTGAATGTTGTGTATACTGTAATGTACTGTACATCCAGACAGAGGTGGAAAATAACTAACTACATCTACTCTAGTTTCTCCTGTCTACTTGGGTGGGTTTTCTTTGTGTGTTTGTCCGTCTGTCCATCCGTCTGTTAGCAGGATATCTCAAAAAGTTGGGCACTGATCTGCACAAAACTTGGTATGAAGTTTAGTTATTAACGGCCAAGGAAGAACTGATGAACTTTTCATGTCGATTGGCCAAAAGGAGGTGTAGTGATGGGCGTGGCATATCACCAAAAGATGCATAACTGTTTTCTTTCGACAATTGATATAACACGACAGTGATTCAACCTGTATCCATCATCATGAAAGCTGTGTGTCTGGTAGCTCTTTCCTGGGAGAAATACTCATACGTTTCCGGTTTGTTTGGAATAACCAGAAGAAGAAGAACTGGGTAGTTAGCGTGAGCAGTGATAGCCACCATGGCTGAACAGACAGAGAAAAGAGAAACTCAAACTGCATCAACAGAAAATCCAAGCTCCGCCCCACACTGTTTGATTGACAGGTGATCTGCAGGGTAGAAACACTGCAACAAAGATGTCATCAAAATAATAATAATAATAAAAAATAAAACGGATCTCGCAGATTCAGTTTGAAAAAGTGTCTCAAAGGCGTTTTAGTTGTCATTATGAGAGATTTCAGTGTGGTAGAGCCATATGTGAGAAAAGATGTCACACCTTCGGAGACTGATAAGCACCAGACCCACCGTAGGCCCATGACCCATTTCCATTCCCAACCCATATAGTTAAGGAGTTTTTGCACTTGTATGCTTCACTTATAATGAGTCGAAAACCAAAAACAGCTCGGAGATACTTCCTGAATGTAAACCATGAAGCTCTCTGTGTGTTTGTGTTGCAAATTGGGATTTCATTTAAATGCCAACGGTGTGCACAGTTAAGTTTAGGTTATTCATTCTCACTTCCACTGCACATCAGCACGGAGTCTCATTTCAATTCATAGTTAACACACGCAGAGTCCGGCATCATACTTGCAAAAAAGCATCGACGCTCTGAACCTGTTGACCCAAAGTTAGCTGCTTTGATGTGATCCCACGCTGCAGGTGCTGCTGTTGAAGTTTACACGTTTCTCCCCCTCGGAGGAAAAAAAAGAAACTAATTAATCAACACTTCTCACATCACATGACTCACATATCCTCTCTGTTTCCAGCCCAACTGGAGTCGTCAGTAATTAGCAGCTTTACCATTAGCATACCATCGCCGGTATGCATCGCAAATTAGCCTCTTCCTCACTCCCAGACTCCTCGTCGCTTTCTTTTTATACACTCATTAGTTTTTCTCGGTAGAGCGACTAACCCGAGGCTCCGGGCTCGGCTCGACAAGCACACAAACCGAGGACCCACACGGCAGTCATGAATTGCAAACTTCCGTAAATGGTTCCTTTAAAAAAAAAAATGTGATATGTCAATCTCGATTTTTACAAGAGTCAGTTTTAAGAACACCATTCAATCATTTTTCTCCCCCTGCTACTGCAACATTCTAGGCAAACTTTTTCTATATTATTCCCATGAATTATTTAAGAAAATAGTTGTTTTTGCAATGTTTTATACTGTTTTGAGGACATATAATTGGGCCATTTATCATTTACAATATAGCATTCAGCTATTATTCCTGTCATTTCTAGACTTGCACAGTAGCAGCTTGGACAAAATAGAAAGCGAGTTACTCCAGCTAACTTTTTATGGGATGTCATAGTGCTGACCAAAACTTCTCCTTTTTTTCCTCCAACTGTTACTTTGACACATGCTTAACAATATGTCAGCTCTATTTTATTTTTTTGACCCATGTTTAATTTTCTAGAGGAATAATTACATGTTTAACAGCTTCTCTGAAAGTCTCTGATCAGACTGCTCTTGGTTGGCGGGAGATAAACTCACTCCCTGGGCGCTAATACTAAAATAAGGTAAAGAGCTGAGTGAGGGAGAGGAGAAATAGATTGCCTCAGACATTTTCTGGGAGCCATTTATCTCTCTGGAGCAGACATTCTTCAACCTCATTCAGGGTCATTTCATTGTTACGTCTGCATTAGCTGGTTAATGGATAGCCCCGGTGAAACCTTCTGGGTCTCTGTGTTTCCATTCATTGTAGCTGGACGGGACTCCGAGGCAATAATTACTGTTCTTTAAAATGTAATATTACTAATATTTCAGGTCCACTAAGGCTGTGGTGAAGGTCAGAGTATTGGAGATCAATATTTTAATTTCATGCGGTCTTACATTCATGTGTTCTCATCTGTAACTTCATGCATTTACTAAAGGGCAGTGGGATCACCTTCTGGCTATTGAGGCCAGAAGGTCAAATATAGGTCAAATATAAAAATAGACTGGAAATCATATTGGACTTTCTCTTGTCACTTTTCACAATGTGGACAAATATCATATTGGATACAAATTGGACACATTATCTCCTAAGGGAATGAATGAGGATTTTTCCATTGGGCATTTCCTGTAGTTGGACTATCTATCATCTAATTGATTAATCCATTTATGTTCTCACTTCCTATGTTTATGTTGCTTATATTGCGTAGTGTGGAAGAAAACTCTTATTCAAAACTTTATTCAATCAGCAGGTTGGGAGCCAAGGAACTCAAAATCTGGATGATTACACAGAGCTTTATAGTGTTGAATATTCATGATTATGTTAATACAGATATAATATAATAAAGATATGGGTCAACAGGTATAAGGTCATATGAACAAGACTGAACAACCAATGATAATTATCGTTCTAGCACTTTAAGGAGATGCGTAATGAGGTGAGCACCTTCTTCTACGAGACTTCTTCTGAGATTTGGGCATTTTCACATTCCAAGCTCACAGTTCAGTCTTTTACGTTTAGAGTTTAATCGTATAATGGTGAAGCAGATTCAGTGTTCTTGAGTTTTAGGCACTTAAGGTGTAAATATGGGTCAAAGCTCACATATTAAGTGCACATATAGGAATGTTGCTTAGTATAGGTACTTTTCCATTTCTTAGTGTGAATATTATGTTGTCCTACATTTCAGTCACCTTGCGAGGCAGCTGGATTCGCGAGATCACGATCACGCGAGAATCCATCTTGCCAGGCTTCAAGTTATGCGTTTGTGGCCGAACCACAGTGGTGCGGACCAATCAGCGTCCTATGAGGGCAGCTGGGGGCGGGGCTTAGGTGTGATGACAGTGAGAATCCACTGTTCACAACAATGGTGGCTCCTAAAGAGGCTAGCGTAGCTGCTGCTATAACATCAGTTATTTCTGAACTGGAGAGTAAGAGTGCCCTTTATGCGCAAATTTTCCTTACAAAGACGGCAAGAATCGTCTACCAACATGCTAACTACATAGTTTGTTGTTGTCTTTCCTCTTTGGTGCTGTCCTACTACGTCATATGGTTCGTTGATCTGATTGGTTGAAGTTAGCCCGTGATAGACGGTGACAGATAGATGGTTCATCCAATCACGTGCCAAGTATTTTTTGAAAGTGCCTGCCCTTTTCCAAACGGTTTCCAAGGACGACTTCCCAGATGGTTCTGTGTAACAAACCATCTGGCGCGTCAGGTTAACATTTCAGATGTCCATTGGAAATATTTTTGTAATTGATTGTGTACTATTACTCCCTGTGATGTGTTGAATCTAGTCTTTATATACGGCTGTGGCACACTGCGGAGTTTGACCTGACAAAGAGTCTTTGTCCTCGAAACGTCTGTCTGTTAAAGTTTTGTCGGACCGTAGAAGTACGCAGGCTCTTTCTTTTCCCGGTGCGAGGCCGCAGCCATTTCTGAACTCTACTGCTATCGACTTCTTCGATGGCTTTTCATCCACAGAGTCCACAATGGGCTTTTATGCCGCTCTTTTGGCCTGAGGGACGAGGCCCTTTGTAGCACTGTAGATATGGATTGAGGAGATAGCACCTCGCCGTTGTCTTGGAGGACAAAAACTGGCATTGATGTCTGAACTGTGCACCGCCCTGATAACTAAGCTGTCAATTCACCCTCATAATCACTCTCTGGCAATGGAAAGAGCAATTCTCCCTCTCTGCAGCACACTGACCGTCAAGCTGATATTGATTGTATCATTTTTTTTTTACCTCCAGGGAGTTGGTGTGGTGGCGTGACTTTAGCAATGTCACACTAACTATAAGTGTTACTGTATGTCAGGTGAGAGAGTGCCGAGTCAGTGTTGCTCAGAAAGCCTGTGGAAGAACTGACCTTTACACCAAGCGTTTGTCTCCCCGTCACATTTAAAATGATATGAAACCGACTCCTGTCTGCGTCTACAAGGACGGGCCCGGCAGGCTCCAGGCGGGTTGAGGTTGTATTAGATTTCTGACAAGAGGTCGTCTTCCTCGCCTCCGATCCTAAGCCTCACCACCAGTGTATAAATTGCCAAACTGACCCCAGAACTGCATCGGTAAAAAAAAAAGGCAGCCTCGCCCCTACACCATCTGCTCCAAGCTACTATCCAGCACGACGAGCCGTTTCCAAGGACTAAAACGCTGCACGAATAATTTGCGATGATCAAGGGACGATGAACGGCTCAGACTCATCGCTTGTGCTGTAAAAACAACTTCCTTTCAACCTCTGCTCTCTCCTTCTCTTTCATGCGCTCGAGTCGTTTCATCCTCTCAGCTTCTCGCTACTCAAGCAACACGGCCTTCTCCGTACGTGTCAACAGCCCAGCGCCGCAATTCAGATCCGTTTGATGCAGCGATCTGATTTGCTATTGTTGTGAGGGGGTTGGGGGAGTGCGGGGGGTACGTTGAATTTGTGCCATAATGTCATTCTGGGTGGTCCTCAGTGATTCATTAAGCCAGCAATGTGGGATGCAAGTAAGCAGACTAATTTCATGTCTTTCTCCTCCGCTGCCAGTGACACATTTAACCGTCCCCAAGATTGAGGCACTTGCCTTCCAATTCACATCTGCAAACTAATTAGAGCTCTATTGTGTCACTTGGCTCTTATTCCATGTTCTTGTTTTTTTTTTCAGTCTTTGCAGTGGCTTGGCATCTTACTGAGGACATGTTTACTCAGTTCCATAAACTGGCCTTCAGCGATTTAGCTACCCTATTTGTTTTTACATGAGCTGTATGCACAGCATGTGCACGCTGCTAAACTGAGAAAACACTCTTAGCAAATTAATCTAATTCCTCAAACTGTGAAAGCATGCAAGCTAGCCCACATATAATAATAAAATAAATAAAAAGTGACACCTCGAAGAGCCCTTTTCCTTTGCGTGCATCAGAGCAATTTCCTCTCTTAAGGATAAGAATAGCACGGAAGAAATCCCCCTCGAGCGCTGGGGAAAGATATGGAGTCAGAGTCAGTTAAAGAGAGTGTCTCGACCTTCGACCCCCTGCGCCAGTAATAATGGTTCGACCCGGTTTCTCGGACGCCCGCTGCTGCTCTTTAGGCGTAGAGCTCCAGGAGGCTTCATAAAGCTTTTTAGCAGTCAGCAGAAGTTCACACTCCCGCCCACGGCAGCCCGGCAGCCCTTTTCTCAACGCCCACATTTCCCGAGTGTGCGTACCTTGACAAAGGTTCACAGTGAGCGGAGGAACCAGCGCAGCTTCGAGACCTTCAGCTTTGGCGCAAGGCTCTTCTATTCATGTTTGACGGAGGCGGGGAAGCAGTCCACGTTCAATGAAAAGTAGCCATGATCTGTCGCAAACTTTATTTCTAAATTGCTTCGTACGTAAACACTCTTTATGCTATCACACAATGCTGCCTTTAAAGTATTGATCTCTTGCACTTCAGCAATAAATTGGAACACTTCCACAGTATAACAGTAAGCGCAGATACAAGAAAAAAACGGTGAATACAGCTTTCACACCTACAGAATGTTCTTTAATGTTACCCTGGAAACAAGTCAACTGCTTTTATGGCTTCATGAAAGAACCTGGATGATACCTAAAGTTAGTATTTCAGCTAAACAGCAGGTGCAAGGCTATATGACCCAAGGCTGTCTTTCAAAGGCTATCATAGAAATCTCACTTTTTACTGCATGCTCGCGGAACTACAGTTGCACTTTTGCTCCGTACCCAACAGGAATCATTTGAAAATATCCAAGTGTGCTCCCTCTCCAGCTGCAGAAAATACACAGACTGGTCTTGTAACTAATGGTTGAGAGGTTTGAGAGAGTTTTGTATTAAAATACACTACTTGTCTGCAGCACTAATGCAGGATAGATGCAGAATAAATGCATGAAGAGAGACTTCTACAGGTTTTATGCAGGATAAATGAAGGAAGGGGCACTTTATGATGGTTACCGCTGAACACACAGTCGGTGGTGTTAATAAAAGGTTGACATGACATAAATACCACCTGCAGTAAACAAGTCTACACCAACTGCTGCACTGATGGCTAATGAATACTGAAAACATCTTTGTTGAAGGGCATAGTGGGTCTTCTATACATTTTTCTCATCATATTCAGTAAAGGAGCACAGCAGGGAACAGACCTGGGTCAATTAGCATTTTCACACACACTAAAGTGTTTGTTTTGACTCACTTACAGTACCAGGATAAGTCAGAGAGCCTAAATGTTGTATACTACATTGAATTTCAACTACTTTCTTGTTATTGTCTAAACTTTCTGGTTGTCTTTATATCACCTTATGTGGCAAATCCCACTCATGTAGTCCTCCAAGAGAAAACAAACAAATCGATAACTTTGAGGTACGATGGCAAAGGTTGAGGGAGAAGCTTGTGTGTGTTTGGGTGTGTGTGTGTAGGTGTGCGTGTGTGTGTGTGTGTGTGTGTGTCAGTATTTCTTCCCAGCAAGGTATAAAACCCCTGATTCGTGCCTGCTGTCGACAGCAAATCCGGCCTTTGAAAGCGCAGAATCAGCGTCAGGATTGGCGAGTCCATTCCCCAGAGACTTCACCTGAGCTCAGGAGTTTGCAGGGAGACAGATGAATCATGCCATGACTCAGCGCTGGTGGGATATGTACCAAAGTCTCCAGCTACAATCATCTCACAACAACAACAAAAATACATTTCCTGGGGGATCCCACACTAAACTGCACCTTAACTCCTCCAGTTGGAACAGCCGAAGCTGCTCCAACCGTTCAATAAACTTGATGACAGCCTGACTTCTGTGTCGTCTGGATGCAATTACGAATGCTATAGATGCACACGGGCCATCTGGATGATTTAGCAGTACGGTGACCTCACTAATGATGCTGCCAGTCTGTCTTTATAACTCCCAACATTACAGAGTTACCGGTTTTTACCGTTTTACATTCTGTTGACAGTGGAGAGTGCCAAATAGGAAAGTTGACCTGGTGACATGCTAAAAAATGCTAATAGATTTTTAACTTTGGCTGATTTCACTGATGATCTAAAAATATGGCTACGTTCACACTGCAGGCCTTCATGCTCAATTCCAAATTGCTGCTCATATCTGAATTTTTGACTGTTCATATCTATTCTAGGATGTAACCCGTATCTGATACCAATATGAACTGACAGTGATGTGGAAAATGTGTGTGCTTCGAGTAACAATAACAAAAGACATGACATATGTTTTTGTACCTACCCTTCTCCTGCTTGTTTCAAACATATTTCAATTACGGTACCGCCTTCCAGTTTTGAGAGAACTGAGGCGTCTCCCGAAATACGAATCAAGTTGGCTATTTGGCTTTCTTTCTCAAATACAAGTTGTGCATACTTTGCATGCCTCAGGATCTGATTTTGTACCACATATCCATGTGTATATGTGTATATATAAAGCCCTTGTTGGAAAGCTACCACCTTACATCTCAATGATGCTGGATTGGAACTTTGGACCCTATCAAACTCGCTCAAATGACTTGCTTATGCTTAAGGTCCCCCGAGCACGGTCTAAATTTGGAAAGTCAGCCTTTTATTTTAGTGCCCCTAATTCTTGGAATGATCTTCAACACACGCTAAAAATCAATACTCTACTAATTATAACCTATGGACAATTTAAAACCATGATCACAAACCTCCCTGCCTCAATGTGTAACTGTTTTAACTGATTTTCTTTATTCTCATCTATGTCTTGTCCTATTTATTTTTAACTTTTAACTGTAACTCGACATCATTGTTTGAATGAATGAATGAATGTGATCCAGACTGGAATTGGAAAAAATGCGACTCCATGCAGCGTTTTGCTCTTCACACTGATTAGAAAACATCAGATTTGTGTCACATATGAGGGGAAAAAATCTGAATCGGGACATTTTCAGCTGCAGTGTGAATGCAGCCTGTGTGGTTTGGATGGGAATCTAAAAGCAAGTGTTTACCTCAGGTGTGCACGTCCTCCTGCGCTTAGCTCCGCCTCCCTACACATACCTACTGTATCTGGTCATTTCACGGCCCGATGCTCTTGCCCTGCCCAGTGCGGCGAAGAAGAGGAATCTCCCTCGGACAGATGGAGGGTGACGCAGCCCTTGACTTAATCAGCAGAGTCAGGGCAACATCGTGCCCTCTCTACCCCCCGCCCGGGCCACCCTCCCCTCGTCCACATGGCACTCTCCCCCAGCACTTCAGTGCTACCGGGCCAAAAAACATAAGCTATTAATCCAAAGCACCTTGCAGTACCGTAGAGAGCGTACATTTTCTGCATGGCTTGTCCCAGTGGGAATCAAACCGCCGAAACCCTGGCAGCGTTGGTGTCACGCTCTTCCCATTGCAAAACACGGGACACTCGGCATATGAGCAGCCAGCAGGGCACAAAGCTCGTCCTGTACTAGACAGAACTGGAAAAAGGGAATGCACATAGCGAACCATATGGGGATACGTATAGAAGCTAACCTCCTGCACTCTTGCCTTATGGCTCCGCAGAACAGTAATGGAAGGATTATAGAGGTAATTTAATGGCAGACTCTTTGGCGCTGTTGTGAATCTTGGGGTTTGCCTTGAATGAAAAGTTCAAAAGGAACGTCTTAACTGGAAATTGAACCGAGAGTGAGAATACTGACATTTTAGTTTTAACGTTTTAGTCCAGAGCGATTTACCTTTATACCTGGCATTAACATGCGTCTTGGGTGGTCAGATTGTAATGGGATAGCGTTTAAATCACATAAAAATACAGGTGTAAACGCATCCAAGACACATTGAGGATGGATTGTAATCTGGTTGGGACGCATTGTGACCACACTGAACACAAGTGTAAATGAAATTGTGGTTTTACTCAGGCAGAAATACATTTGAAATACGCGAGAAATACTTTTTGAAAATTAAAAAGTGCATAGAACAATGCAGGATAACTTGATGAGTGATGATGTACATGGCTATGTGAATTTTGTGCAAGAAAGTGCAATCGGATCTCAATGTGGACTTGATGCGGACAATGGAGATTAGGGGTGAACAATTAATCACAATTTTATCGAAATCGCAATATGGCCTACTGCAATTTTCAAATCGCCAGAGGCGCAATATTTGTTAAAGGTGAAATGTGTGTCAAAATACCATTTTAAATTAAATATTGTGGTGCTGCAGAGATGTCCTGGCCTACACATCATATTCTACAGACTTAAGAAAACATCTTTGTTTGGTACAGATCCCTGCAAAAATCACACCATAATCATTTAATACGTTTTTCAATGAAAATGAGAATGATGATGTAAAAATTATCATTCCCTCTAATATTGCAAATCATATCGCAATAGCAATATCAGTCAAAATAATCGCAATTAGATATTTTTTCAAAATCGTTCAGCCCTAATGGGGATTCATGTAATTCGGCTAACAGTAAGTAATACATATCATGAATAGGTTTTAACTGTACTATGTAACTACTGTAATCATCAGCAAGTGTCAACTGACTTACCGCAAGCTGATTTACAGCATTTCAATCATCATATTACGTTTAAATTTTACATTTTAGCCATTTAGCTGATGCTCTTATCCAGAGGAATTCACAATAAATGAATAAGCTTCAACTTCTAGATCACAACATTAAAGCAAACCAATAGTAAGTGAAGCAAAGGTCTGAGTGTCTGTGGGATGACCATGAAAGACAGAGGTGCCAGGAAAAGAAACCAAAATAAGAGTGTGGGTATTAACATTTTATTGTTTCTCTGTTTTCCCCTGGGTAAATCAATAGGGTTGGTAATGTCGGAGTAAGTGGCGTCATTAACCCTCGTGCTTCAGGGTTACGAATCCTCCGGGGTCATGTGACAGTGAGGATGAAAAGCGCAGGCCTTGATGTAACCGTGAGTGAAATATGCAGCGGGCGGCCTGGAGCTGCCTGTCTTTGATCCACGAGGCTTTCAGCTCGACCTTGTACTGTATTTCAGACAAATCCACCGCTCTGATGCCTCCTGCCTCTTCACACACTCCCCGTCTTCCTCCAACACCACACAGGTTCACACACATCTTTAGATGGAGACACACACACACACAGACAAACACACACACAGTATTTGCACCAGACAGTAGAAGTGTTCGTGATTAATGATCCAGCAGATCAAATGGAGCAAGGCTGTTTAATGGACCTACAGCTCAGCCTGCAGTAGACATAATTGATGAGCCTATATGTTTGTTTTTGGTAGAGAGATAGTGTGTCTGTGCATGTGTGTGTATCTGGATGAGTGTGTGTATGGGTGTGTGTGTGTGTGTGTGTGACATAGTCTGCAGAGACCGTGCAACTTGAAGGGAACCACTTCTAAACCTTGCTGTGTTTGTTGATGACGGCTTAACTGAAGCCGTGGAGGGAATGGCCATTTTCTGCCAAGGTGACATATTGAAGAAGGCGGCCATTTTGGACACCGGTCAAGAAGGTGCAGCGAGGGTCAGCTGCTACCTGGCGGTCAGACCTTTTCCCGGTGGGAAGCGCAGAGAGCCAAGTGGAAAATTAGTGGTTACCTAACCTGGGGAGGACGTCACCAGGGTTATTTTAGGCAACAGTGGTTCCTTTATGTAAATGGCCACACCTACAATTTTTGCACTTAAAGGGGGAATAAGTTAAGTTTTTACTGTCCCACAGCACAAAATGATGCTTATATATCTTTGGGGTTGGTATGGTTGCTGATTACTTGGCCGGTCGCTGAGATTTTGGGCTTTTAAAACTCACTTTCCAGCCTGTCCTCTGTTTTAGAACAAAAACAAGACATTTTAATTCCTATTGGTCATCAATAAAGGCTGATAAAAGTCATAGATTACCTAATGCCCCTAAAACCTCTATTGTAACCTTTATTGATCCTTGGAAAATAGTACTTTTTCAGCACCATCCTGCTTCACACTCAACTACTTCTACACATTCACTCCTGGAAGCTGCCCAGTTCAACCAGTCCGCTGAGCAGCTTCACTGGCCCAGTTGAGGGTTCAGTGCCTTGCTCAAGGGCTCCTTGACAGAGATCGTTGAGGGCAAGGAGAGCGTCACTCCTTCACTTTCCCTGTGCAGAATCCGCTCCAGGGATTTGATCCAGAACTTTTAGTCACAAGCTCACTTTTCTCAACCAGCCCAAAAATAAAACAAAAATCTAGATGTGAAATTCTGCACCTATATTTAAAGATTTTATTTTTACTTTAAATAATATTATGGAATTGGGTCAAGCAAGTACTTACAGTACTAGATTTACATTGCCTTGAGGATAAACAACATTGCAAGACCATGAAAAGCGCCACAGTCCAAATTTCAAAGGAGATCAGAGAAAGATAAACTGATATGATTTTATCTACAGTATATATATATACTGCACACACCGATGTAATTTGAAGTCATTTCATCACACAGTTGAAGAGTTTTATCTCACCACTTTAAATTTGAGACTAAATAAAAATAGCTCCACTTCAGTAGACTTCAAAGCATTCCAATCTCAAACCCCATGCCAGACCCCCTCTGATATTAAAAGATATCACTGATATGGTGTGATATTTTGAAGCACTACTTAGCATTAACTTGCCTTTGAGGGGCAATGCCAAGCAATTATTGACATCGCTTTAATGGAATTTAAAGCAGAAAGCGGAACAAAGAAGTCCAAGGCACTCTGATTTTCATACAATACACAGATAATTGGCTCACATACATAGAGAGAAACCAAGAAATCTATACTGGAAGAACGGCCAAAAACGGCAAAGCGCTAGAGTTGTAAACTATTCACAGTACTTCTATGCAAAGGCTTGAGATACAGGAGGTTTATTCAGTGCAATCCCACCTGAGTCCATGAGACTGAGGGAGGCCCCTCTAATCCCGCCCCCACCCCTACATTTAATGACTATGTAATTAATATTATTAACACGCTATATGGGAGAGGGAGGAATAATATTACATTCACATGGGCCTACGGTGACCCAGCTCTGCAAAGTACTGCAAGGTGGACATAACAGAAATTTGTAAGGAATTTACAGCACTGCAGTAAACATTCCCCTGATTTCCTGCAGATTGGAGTTTTAATTACACAAACATTTCTCTGATTCAGAGTTGCTGTGGAGGCAGAAATTATATAATTGGTTGAGTTAAACCTTAGTGGGTGGAGTCAAAGAACCACAGTTTTTGTAACGTTTGACTGAAGCTTAGTAAAAAAGGCGAGAAGGATAATGAAGAGAGGAGGATGCCAATGTTATGAAGCCTAGCACTCTGCTACTAACTGAAAAAATGCACTCTAGCTATACTAAGTTATCTAGGTTAGCTAGTTAGCCTAGATGACCTTCCAAGTTCAAACTAGCCAAACTATCTTATAGCTATCTAGGTAAACTAGTTAGCTAGCTGCTGACCTTCCAGCATCATGAATGCTATAGTCAAGAATGAATGAAAAAAGTCCTTGTCATGTGTATACTTTTGTTATATTTTGACTAGAGTTCCTTTGCCATTCAATTTTGACAGTTAGTTGACTTCCGAAAAGCTGTGGTTCTTTGGCTCCGCCCACTGAGGTTTAACTCAACCAATCAGATTATTTCTGCCTTCTTATCTCTGCTTCTGAGAAATGTTTGTATGACTAAAACTCCAGTCTGCTGATTCCCTGTAGCTCTGTGATGGTAGAAGAGTCCTGATGAGGATGGACGCTGTTAAGGAAACCTTGACAGTTGGCCGAGTTCCTGAAGTATGTTGTGTACATTTTTCTTTGAATCTGGCCCTGAAGTTACTGTAAAACTGTTTCTCTAGTTTTTCTGTTCAAGACGACGCACTCTTCTTGACCTGAACTAAATGGTGCTGTTTGATGTTAAATTGCCATAAACGGATAGTGGAGGTTGGCAAAGCGTTGTTGCATAATCTAGGTGCAAATATTCAGGCCAAACAGATGACTCATTTCCTCACAGCACAGTCACTGCAGAGGTAGGAATGAGCCCATCTGTGATGTGCATGTGTGTGCAACTAATGTGCTGTGCTCTGTGTGTGTGTGTGTGTGTGTGTGTGTGTGTGTGTGTGTGTATCTGTACGTGTTTGTTTATTTGCATGTATATGTGTATTCACATCTATTTGTTTATGCCTATGTCTGCATCTTTACGTATGTATAAATGCACATGTGAGTCTTTCTTTTAGTTGTGTACACATGTGAGTAGTAGTTTACATGTGTGTTTGCATGTTTGTCTTTAAGTATGTTTACATGTACATGTGAGTTTTTGACTATGTGTGTCTATGTGTGTGTGGGGCTTGTGTGTGTGTGTGTGAACGTGAATCTGTGTGCATGTGGATTTATGTATGATTCTACATGTGTTTGTATGTACGTGTGTGTCTTTATGTACGTATGTTTATGTGTGGTATATCTGTATGCATGTGTGTGTATTTGTTTGTGTTTTTGTATATGAGTGTATATTTCTTCTTTATCATTAAAGGAGCAATAAGTAAGTAATGACTCTAGCGATTACTCAGCCAGCTGCTGAGATTTCTAGCTTTCAAAACTCGCTTTCCGGACCAGTCTGTTTTGGGAAAAAAAACTTTGGCATTTCAAGACAACCCCCCACCCCCCCACCGCACCTACTAACATTTTCAACTGCTCAATGATGGATGACGGTGCTACAAGTGAGCAACCAGCACTGGAAAACTTTTGAGCTACGAAGGCTAAAAAGCCTTGTTCTCAAGCCACAAAAGCAAATGACAAAGCAGTTTTTTTTTATTCCAGTGTCTTGCATGGTGATATATTACCTCTTCACTAGACGTTTCTGCTCTAATTAGTTGGCTTACTTCTCTGTATTATTTGTGTCCACTACAGGCCACCATACCTCTAGGAGACGAGAGGGGTGAGAGAAACTTAGAAGGAGATAAGCTCTGATGATGTCGCAGTTCCTACTGGTCCTGTAGAGGTCATCGATAACTTAATGCCCCTTTTAAGTGTGTGTCTTTGCTTGCGTGTGTGTCCCAGCAGCAGGTGTTGTCTCTCTGCATCAGGACCCTCAGGGCGGCTCAGCAGGCCACATCACACCACTGACTCCTCTTGCCCTCTGCCAAGACAGCCCTGCCACTGCCAAGTGTGTGTGTGTGTGTGTGTGTGTGTGTGTGTGTGCCAAGTGTACAGCTGCTGACCCCTGCAGAAAGTTCTGGATGCTGCTGCGTTGACTGACTTCTGACCTGCTGTCCTGACCTGTTCTGCTCCTTCTATCTGTGTGTGCTTGTGCAACGTGAGTCTAGTCTTCCGGTGCTTATAAGATAAGATAATATAAGATAAGGTATGCTTTTATTGTCCCTGTGTGAAAATTTGTCTTGGACTCTTTTGCTCTATAACTTAAATAAATATCAGTTCCATACACAGCATCCTTCACATCATCATTCATCGTCGTGCATAAATGATCTCTTGCATTGCACCGCATTATGAAACCTCTTTATCCTGAAACAACTCCACTCTGACTTCTCATGCTTAATCTAATTTCATGGGATGACAGGTTACCAAAACCCAGTAAACAAGCTATTTGTCCCTGTGACTTTTGTTTACAAGCCCTGGTTGCCTTGTAATTGTGCAGCGTGAGCCTAAACGAACCAAATACGAAAGAAGTAAACTTTTCCACTCTGGTTCAGACCAGAGAAAATGAACTGTCGGTGTGATCGAAGACCTGTTTTACATAGACCTCAACTGAGAGCGGTCTGCTTAGTGCCAGAGATCTACAGTAGCAGCTTGCATCGCTGCTGCGAATGGGGGATGCACCATAAAAAAAGGGGCCTCATCCATTATTTAAGCCTGAGATGATGACTCATGTCCCACCTGCATGGAAGAAACCTTGGCAGCGCTGCCTGGAAGTCCATTAGCTTGTACACCATTGTATTGTAATCCAAAGCCCACACTGTAAAAAGCAACAGTAGGCCACTCAATCTATCATGCATGGTTGTTCTGCACTATAAAAAGCAAAAGGTCTTCAGTGAATCTTTAGGGGTTCTTCAGATTGCAACCGCAGGGGACCCCCAGTAGGCTCTGTGAGGAACCCCTAGATAAAGGGGTTATTACCATTTAAGGGATTTTTCAAGGAATATTGAGGAAAGTTAAGGTGATTTTTGTTTCTTATGGATCTTAGAAGAACCCCAGATGAACCCTTACATTTTAGAGTACACCGCTATCTCCCCTCTGAATCCCATAGAGAGATGGATGGGGCTGGGGGGATGCCAGTTGGCGTTGCTGTAGATCTTTGGCATTGATCACATACATGCACAGGTCTGCCAAAAACTTTCTACCATAGAATACTTTGTCCGGAAGAAAATTCAGTTTCAAAAAGGCCAGTGCTTCACATCAGTATGAAAAAGATAGTGACTATATTCACAGTTATCAGTCTGGTATACAATAATAGTAATACAACTCTTCCCAAATTGAGAACAAAGTTAAAACAAACCAAAATGAGTGGGGAAAACACAACTGATTTTCCCATTAATAGCAATTCAATATAAAACATTTTTTTATTGCATTATGAATAGGTTGGCTTGGTTCCATGTGCCATAAAAACTCCATAAAACCATAAAAACACATCTGGGAGAGCATTGAGTCAACTGCTAATTACAGTGAAAAACGCAAAATGAGAGCAACGTTCCTGCAGAATACTGATGAAATACAGTATGAGTATGTATAGACACACACACACACACACACACACACACTCACACACAGAATCAGAGGGTGCTCCATAACTCTACAGTGCTCTATCCAGTCATCCCTCTCACCAACGCGTATAGTTAAAGAGTCATGCAGCCTCAGCGTACGCTATTAACTGCTTTCTAGGTCAAAGCGTGAATCGGTAATAAGCATCGGCGGCTCTCATGCGGCGCGGCGGCGCGGCGGCTCTCGGCTGCCGGGCGTCGCAGGTAAGAGTGTTTTGATTCCCCCGCACGCCGACTCCCCGCCGAGATCGGAAAAAAAAAAAAAAAGGCCATTTGGAGACGCAATTAGCACCGAGCCGCTAAAGAACTGATGTGTTTGTGTGTTTAAGGCGAGAGAGGCTCATTTGACTGTACGCATGACTGAGCGGGATTCCTGCCATGTGGTTTATATGTGTGTGTGTGTCTGTGTGTGTGTGTGTATTTGAGGATGTGTGTGTGTTTGTGTTAACTGTAACTGCGCACGTTCATGTTTATTTGTCATGCTGACTCTGATGATGGCGGTTCTAGTAATGCCATTTGCATTATTTTGTAAATATAGAATTACTCACTTCTTCAGTTATTTACACAGGGAATCCAACAGTAAATCACTCACCTGGTTCAAACCAGGCTATCAGGAAGGGTGTGTGTGTGTGTGTGTGTGTGTGTATGACTTAAGTCACTTTCAGGGACACACACCAGACTTAAGACCAGTTGATTGGGGATGGCTTGTGCAATTGGGGACAATTGGGGACAGGCCGTGTCCCCAATTGGGAAAAAGCTGATTTTTGGGTCAGTGGTTAAGGTTAGGGTTAGGGTTAGGTTTAGCCAAGTAGTGGTTATGGTTATGGTTAGGGTAAGTCTACAGGAAATGAATGTAAGTCTATGTAAATACCCCAAAAGTGACTTAAGACTGTGTGTGTGTGTGTGTGTGTGTGTACTAGCCATGCCAAACACACTCTGATGCAACTGGGTTCACCACCTTGATTGTAATTTTGTAATTTACATACATTTGATCCCATGTATATTATCAGTGGTTCTAACACCAGCAGCCTGCTAACTAAAGCTTCTGTAAAAATACAAAATCTAGAAAATCTTGTGACTTCACTTCATTATTTATTCACTTTATTCAGTCTCAAATTGAAGGGGAAAATATTTTACATTTGGGGTTCATTTCCCCATAAAACACTTTATTAGCATTGTTAGCATTCCTTATTGAAACAGAGGGGCACAGCTAGCCACAAGCTTCTAAATGACAAGTTTCTGATGAATGAACAAATATAACCAAGTCAATTCAACACATCAAAGTAGCCATTTAAGTATAGTATTGCATGCATGCTTTTGCCATTAACCCCCAATTTGAATTCTGGCAAATAAGGATAAATTTTACTATTGCCCAGACTGAAAAATAATAGTCATAGTTGGATGATGAAAGTATGAAAACATTGCCTAAATGAACTTCAGCTATGGTTGTATGTTGATTGAAGCTGTCAGTTACCGCAATGTTTGGAAATGCCCTAGAAATGAGGCTTTATTATTCAAAGCATTATAAAATTATCTGAATTTCTGAATAAAAGTATTATTCAGAGTTGGTATTTGGGCTTTCAGTGTTCTCAGCTGGTGTGCATTCATCTCTCTAACGCGGCTATTCTGCACATTCCTCTCACGTCCTCGCGAGCGTTTCCTCCACACTGAAAACACCTCGGGGTCCTTTTCATGTTGAGAATGAAACGCTTTGATTGACAGCCGCTCCGGCCACATGGGGATTCCCTCCGCGGCCCCACGTCGGAGTGCCCGCCCCCGGCAGGCTGTTGCAGGGCAGAAAACCCCCTCAGGTTGGAGAATGTCAATCTATTATCATTATGGCATGATGGAGACACACAGCACAGTACAACAATACACTGAGACCTTCAGTTAGGATGCAAGGCCACATTATGCTGCAGCGGTGATGCTGTCAGCAGACGCCGTTACATCATTCATCTTTATAGCTTTGAGGTTGGAGAGGCAGGTTTGTAGCTGGAAGGTTGTAGGTTTGAATCCCAGACAGGTTGGGAAAATCTATAAAAGAGAATGAAAAACCCTCTCTCCTCCAGGTCTGTAGCAGTCGAGTCTCCAGACTGCTTTTCAGCCTTTTGTCTCTCCGTCTCGTGTCTATTTTGACTCGGGTCTCAGCCACTACTGGATGTTGATTGGACCTTTTCCCACTTACTTTAAACTTTTCACAGATATGTTTTTCACCCCTGGTCCACCTTCATTTATTTTCTCCCCAGCGCTACAAACAGTTTAAGGGTATTACACTGATGTTTAGTATGTCACGGTCTGCATACTTTTATGCATTGATTAGTCAAATTTCTATGAATTAATTAGTTGGATGCTGAAGGTCCTGCAGATAGATCTACAACTCCTTAAGCCTTATCTTTACATTTGGAAAGACATGTACACTGTTTATTGCCTATTTTGGTCTTGATCTTGAATAGGACTTGATTTGCTCTGGTCTTTGTCTTAATTTGGTCTTGACTTGTCACTGTTTAGGTGACTTTGAGCTAGGGCTGCAACTATTATTATTTTCATTGTCGATTAATCTGTGGATTATTTTCTCGATTAATCGATTAGGTTGTTTGGTCTATGAAATGTCAGAAAATGGTGAAAAATGTGGATCAGTGTTTCCCAAAGCCCAAGATGACGTCCTCAAATGTCTTGTTTTGTCCACAACCCAAAGATATTCAGTTTACTGTCATAGAGGAGTAAAGAAACCAGAAAATATTCACATTTAAGAAGCTGGAATCAGAGAATTTTGACTTATTTTTCTTAAAAAAAAATACTCAAACCGATTAATCGATTATCAAAATAGTTGGCGATTAATTTAATAGTTGACAACTAATCGATTAATCGTTGCAGCTCTACTTTGAGCAAGGCACTTATCCTCCAGTTGCTGTGGTGGAAATGCTCGCTAACTGCCAGCAGCAGAAGGCTGTGGTTTGCTCTGGGCAGCTGAATGTGTGTGAACGGTGTGAATGTGTGTGTGAAGTGTGTGAGCGTGAAGCACGGAAGCTGCTGAAAAAGAGCAATGTGTGCCTGCTCAACTTAACCTGAATAAACACAGGTTAAGAGAAAAACCCTTTCTTCTTTGTACTCGCCAACATCGATACACGGGACTCCCAGAGGCCTCAGGAGGCTTCAGAAGTTACCAAACTAGATTTGTAGGACGTGGGTTTCCCTCTGAGACAGAGGTCAGTGACTTGAATTTCAGTTAATCCCCCTGAGGTCCGGCACTGTCACTCTGCCGATGATTATAACATGAGCGACACACACGGCGCTTCGGGGCAGGTGAGGCCATGATGACAAGTGCAGACACAGATACATCAATCTTCTTTAGATTGACACTCTTTTAAATTGGCCCCTTCAGGACAGACAGGTGACAGGTGGGGGGTGGGGGGGGGGCTCAAATGTTTTATACTCCGCTTTATATCTTTTCTTTTGACTTTGAAAACACTGTCAAAAGACAAAAGGAGCCTGTGAACATCAAGCCTCAGAAAATGACATTAAGCTTTAAATTTTCTTTGTCCTCATTTTCTTTTTTTTTTGCACCGTGTCAAATTGAAATAACTTTTTTTTCACCACCTCATCTTCTTAGAATCTTTTTTTTTTTTTTTAAGTTTGACAGACCTTTTCCTTTTTGGTGTTTTTGGTGTTTTTGGTTCCTTGATGGTGTTTTCGGACTTCTGTTACTATTGCAGCATTTTAGGACTTGAGTATGGATCCCTGTGAGCACTTGACACACACACACACACACACACACACACACACACACAATGTTGTTGATTGAAGAATTTAAACTTATTCTACTATTAAACTCATTGTAAGTCACTCTAAATTAAGATCTAAATGCCCAAAATGTAAAGTAAATGTCATGCTTGAATCCCCTATATCCTCAGGACACTGTCGATCTATAATGATCATGACATGAGAAACATACAGACTGCAGCGCTCACACCTCCAGGGTGTGTGTGTGTAAGGATGAGCCACGGCTCTGATGACAAGTAAAGATCACAAACACATCCATAATGTTTACATCGTTTTCTTCCCTTCAAATCGAACCTTCAGTACATTTTGACTGGTGAAAGTGACGGCTCAGGCATTACCATAGCAGAAGTTTACAGTTTTTGACATTTTCATATAAATAAATACCAATAAAATAAATGTGGTTCAACCTATATCCAGTTGATGAAAGCTTTTCCATTGTCTGTTCTAAACAGCCGGTGTCTGGTAGCTCTTTCCTGGGAAAAATCCATATGGTGATGGCAACCATGGCTAAACAGGCAAAGAGAAGAGAGACTCAAACTGCATTAACAGAAAATCCAAGCTCCGCCCACACTGTTTGATTGACAGGTGATTGCTGGGAAGTGCAGTGCAGAAACATCACAGATATGAGGCTGCAGCAACAAAGACACTAATAAGCATTTGCCGACATATAAATCAGGAAAAAGCCCTGAAACCGGTAGTAAACATGAGGTATTTTACTTGTGGCATTTATTTCAACATTAATTCAACACGGAAATAAACACAATTCAATTAAGAGTTCTTCTTTTCAACCACGGCTTGGTAAAAAGACTCCTGAGAGATGAGTTTTATGTGTTTTATCTGTTTTATGACCAAGGCACAGCAGCGTAATCCCTTCGCTTGTTATATGATAATGAGCCTGTCTTCTGCTCATAGATTCCCATCCAAACCACAGACTTTAATATTAGCCTATTATGATGTTAGATATGTCAACTTTTACATATTTGTCTGTCTCTGTGCCGCTTTCAACAGACTATAAAGAGACACTGGCTGCACTGCACTCATATCTTCCTTGAGATTCCTTGCCCAAATAAAAAACCACAGTTTGAGCCATGTTCAGGTGCACACTGTGCTTCCTGGATCCTTCCTGTATGATCATACAAGGGTTTTTAATTCTGCATTTTGTTGTTTTTGCTGAAGTGTGCCTCGCCTGTTCGGTGCAGCAGAGGTGTGTAAAAGGCAGATATCATTACTGTACATCAATTTATCAGGATTATGTGGCCTTGCTTCTCGGCCCGTTTCTCTGAATTGGGTTAAAATGGGTTGATATCCGCCATAAAACATTATTGTTACACGCCAAGTCAGCTGAAAGCCAGTTAAGTGTGAAGAAACTAATTTGAATTTCTCATGGAAACTGCCCACCCATGCGCAAAGGTTTGATATGAAATCCAGTAGCATGTGTGTGTGTGTGTGTGTGTTATATAGAAATTACATGTCATGTAACCTAAGCTTGCAGTTAAATGGTGAACTAGGTATGGCACATATGTTGGGATCCTAATGGAAATGTGAAACATACGAAGGGCTTCATTCCAAAACGCCATTTTGCATAAATTATGGGGGGAAAAAAACTGGTATTAATTGCTCCATGTTTGAGAAACGCAAAACTATCTACCAGCTGTATAAAGGCCATGTGTATGAATCTGTCCCACAGCCCTTTTAGAGGCCATGCCTGCAGCTCACAGACAGAGTCCATATCAGCCTCATTAGCACTGAGTGGAGAGAGAGTGAGAGAGAGAGTGAGAGAGAGAGAGAGAGAGAGAGAGAGAGAGAGAGAGAGACCTTGCTTTGCCAGTTCTGCATGGCTAGCTGCCCCCATACCACTAGTCACTAGTAAAGACTGAGGAAGGGAGGAGAGGAAGGAGGAGAAGAGAGCAGGAGACGGGAAAGAGAAGAGAAAGGGATCGGAGGAGAGGAAGATGAAGATTAGATGCAGAAGGAGGAGTGATAAAGCGGT
>NW_027281450.1:137500-140367 GCF_046629955.1 Centroberyx affinis
CGGCTGCTGACTGTCCAGAGGGCAGCGTGTCTTTACAACCTCAGCCGCTGATGATATAACACCCAGTTTTAAAGATCAATTTGTCACTTTTCATCTCCTCCTACACCCCCCCTCCCCTCCCCTCCCCTCCCCACATCACCCCAACCCCCTCCTCCTCCTCCTCCTCTTCCTCCTCCTCCTCCTCCTCCTCTTCCTGGCATCTCTGCCCTCAGATTGAGAGAGAGAGGAGGAGGGAGGAGCCGAGAGGTGAGAGAGCCGACTTACTCGTATTTACGAGCACTTTTGATGATGTCATCCACAATAAATCCCTACACTGCCAGCTTTCTTTGCAATAAGAGCCACCCCCCCTCCACCCCCTCCCCCTCCCACACACACACACACACACACACACATATTGCTCCAACTGCCCGGCGGACTGAATCAATTACCTCCTCGTTTGTCCGGGACTTTCCTCCCTACATGTCACTGATAAGCTATGGCCCCTGGTTCTCAAATTGGGGTCCAGGGACTCCAGGAGGCCTTGAAAAAAAAAGGGGGGGGGGGCTCCAGCAAAATGAAGAATTGTTCAATTTGACTAGGAGAAGATTACTATTGTGAACAGAGGTTTCCCTTTCTGCACCTATAGAGACAGAATCTCCTCTCCGTTGAGGCTTCCTGCGGCAAAACCTTTCATTAAGTGGGAGTCGATGTATCTGGGGGTGCCTGACATGAAAAACTTGGGGAACCCCTGATCTACGGGATGCATTTCAAAGACCGACGGGGTCACAGACGATAGAGAGAGACGCTCGCTTTCATTCTGCCGAGTGGTCCGACCTTGCTCTTCTTCGCTGTATAAAACAGACAAAATACAAAACGCGGCCTAGATGGGAATAAATGAAGTGAGAGAGAGAGGGAGAGAGAGAGAGAGAGAGAGAGAGGGAGATAATAGCCCGAAGCTAATCCACTGCACACTGAAAACTCATTACTCCTAAGAAAGAAATAAAAAAATAATAAAAAAACTTGCTCCCCAGGAAGGAAAAAACACTCTGCTCAAGGTGAAGACCTTGGCACAAACGACCCGCTTTTCCTCAAGTGTGAAATTCCTTCAGCGCACAGTTCAGCGGATTTGAGTCGTCTTTATTGATAGGGAGCTTTTGTACAAGCCGGCAGGGGGGTGGGGTGAGGTGGGGTGAGGTGGGGTGAGGTGGGGTGGGGTGGGGGTGGGGGTGGGGGGAGCACCTGCAACTCCCCAGGACACCCACTAACACACCCACCCACACTGAACAGCACACATCTAGCTACACACACGCACACACACACCTACCTTACACACACCACACCCACAGCCAGACAAGCAGCTTTAAAGGATCATTCTGGCCTCAGTGAATGTTAAGACCCATTTTCCAGTGAAAATTCCTGTGGATTTTTACATGATCTTATCAGAGAAACATTACTTCCCTACCTCTAGACTCCACTGACTTCAATTCAACTCCAGACAATATTTCTGAGATGGCAAACTATATAAGTGTAGTAACGTAACCCATGGAGATGTGTGCATCTGCAAAGTTTTTGTTGGACTTCACATTAGAAAAACCCCATTGTTTTACAAATGAATAATACTTTTGTGCATTAAGGAAGCTTTCACTGGACAAACAGGGCGAGAGTGGGCGTGTCTATAACATCAGGTGAAAATTTAAACATTTGAATAAGGAAGTAGGCAAAACACTGTAGCAGCATCGCTGTACTATCAGAACAATATTGGATTCTGGAAAACAACAACAAAAAAACCTAGTTTCATCCAAAAGTCTCACCATGATCTCTGCTTACACTTAATTTCTTTATACCATAAGTCCCGCCTTAGACAGCTCTTCTAACCAATCACTAGCCTCCTCTGTGGTCACATCCCGCATTGAGTTTTTACTCCTGAAAGTAGTTACTGTGAAATGGATTATTGTTATTCTTTGACATTCGGACAATATTTGGACCTAATGATAATAACAACCTTGTTTCTTATCCACTAAGAGACCGTTTCAAAATTTAGAAAATCTTGTTAAAAAGGAGGACATCTACTAAATCCCTCCAGCTACAGGTTAACACAAAAAACACAAGAGTTTCATAAGGGAGAAAGGAGACTCATGGCCAAGATGATCCTTTAACCAGCAGCTGTTTAATAAAACGGATCCTCTTCCCCCTCAGTCTTTAACATCCACCCAACCTGCTGAACATGGTCAGGTGACTTGACCTCAGATCCGTCATCTCCTCCAGAGACTGACCAGCCAGAAGAAACAGCAACGGCAGCATGTACACGCTACATTAAGTCATGTTTGCTACATTAAGTCATGTAATGGAGGACAGCTGGTCGTGTGTGGGTGGGTGTGTGTGTGTGTGTGTGTGTACGTGCATGCATTGCTATATCGCTGGGAATTAGGGACGCTATGTAAAAAAGGTGATTTTTTTCTCTCCTCCCTACATCACCATTATTCCATCTATGACAAACATCTGGGTCTACCCATCCACAAATCAAACACACCTCTACACATTCATTTACCAATCAATTATCACACACATCCCTAATTGATATATTACAGGTTTTGGGCGCTACCCTGATAGCACTAATCGGCTGTTACAACGATTTTGACACCCAGTCAAAATCATAATGTTCTCAAAGCAAATTCACACTTGTGTGTGCAGCGTAATTTCTATGAATCAAGTAATTGAGGAGGCGGAGCTTACGTGAGTGAAACAGGAAGTATTTTGACACTGAAATAGCCGAGTGGAAAGTAAGGGTGTGGAGGTCGGGGGGTTGGATGGGCGGAGACATTTACCTTCAACTCTGGTGACCCCGGTTCAAGTCCCACAGGTTTTCAGTTATGTTGTTTAATCATAAC
>NW_027281451.1:5000-22500 GCF_046629955.1 Centroberyx affinis
TCAACCTTTTTCATCTCAAGGACCCCTAGTTTAGTCACATTAGAGCCACAGACCCCCATTTAATGAGATTTTGTCTCTCAGACACAAATCTGAGAATATATTTATTGTCAGATATGATTTTGTCCAGAATTCAATGAATATCTGTATTGTAGGTAGAGAGATAACAGAGAAACTATGATCAGAACAGTCATTCTTCCACATTCTCTAACTGTGTTCACTTCTTGTAAATTAAATAATGCTGAAGTTTTACAATTCATCAATTTGCTGGGGACCCCCTGGAACCCCCTCAAGGACCCCTGGTGGTCCCCGGACCCCACGTTGAGAACCACTGGTCCAGACTACTGACTGACTGTCTTTCTTTCTTTCTTTCTTTCTTGCTTCCTTCCTTTCTGTCTTCTACTTCCTTCCCTCCATTTCTCTGTTTCCCTCCCTCAGTAAAAAACATTTTTATAGACTTTTGTTGAATCTGATCCAAATGTCTCATTAAAGTTCAGCTTCAGCTCTTCACACACACAACCAGTGTGTATTGGATCAGTTCTACAATCAATATGTAATCAATCAAACTGCATCCTATCATCAGATCAGAGGAGGACGACACTGACTGGCTGATTATTGATTTTCAATAAAGAGCCAATATCGCCCTGACACTGTGTGGAATAACTAGTGAGTAATTTAAATATTAAAACTGATTCAAAGTCATAAAGAGCAAAATCCAAGAGGCTCTTCTTCTTCTTCTTCTTCTTCTTCTTCTTCTTCTTCTTCTTCTTCTTCTTCTTCTCTCATCGTTTCCTTTAGTCATTTCCACTGAAGTCAGAGCAACAGGAAGAGAAGCAATATCAATCATAATAAAACAACAGAACAAGAAGCACATTGCAGCCTGTGTGTGTGTGTGTGTGTGTGTGTGTGTGTGTGTGTGTGTGTGTGTGTGTGTGTGTTGAAGTGTGTGTTAGTGGATACACACCACCCGTCAACAGTTTGGGGACACTTTGCAAAGTACTATTTGATTTTCTCTGCTATTTTTCAACGAAGAAGTGAGAAAACGCCTGCAATGCTTCAGCTAACATCAAACAGCTTTTTCATGTAATTAGTTCTTTCAGTCTTGGAGTCCGTCAGTGAAAATTTCTTGAATATTAATTGAAAAATCATCCAGTAATATCTCTCTTACCGCCTGAGGAGTCGAATGTTTGGGTTTATGATCATGAGACTGGAGCGAACCGGCTGTAAAGGTTAATCATTTTAAAAACAGCTCACACACACACACACACACACACACACACACACACACACACACACACACACACACACACACACAGAGTTGTGTACAGTTGGTGGTTCTCATGGTTTATGGCCTGGATGTGTGTGAATGTCTCTATAAAGCTGCAGGTAAATATGAGCTGATGAATAATAGTTTGAATGCGGTGGGAAAAACAACAGCCTGCTCTCATCACTGAGCTCACTGCTGCCTCTGAGGACAGTGAGGAGGTCAAAGGTCACAGACAAGTACTAGGGGGGATGAAAAGAAAAAGAATATAAAAAACGAATCCTAAA
Source organism: Centroberyx affinis (assembly GCF_046629955.1). NCBI lineage: Eukaryota > Metazoa > Chordata > Actinopteri > Beryciformes > Berycidae > Centroberyx > Centroberyx affinis. The sequence goes on from NW_027281451.1 coordinate 6,549, forward strand.
AACAAATTAATGATTATAATAATAAAATGTGGACGCACACAACCTCTACTGTTTTAACCTCTTCATTCATTCATTCATTTATTCATTTAGTTCCTCTTCATCTCTCCATCTCTCTCTCTCTCTCTCTCCATCTCTCTCTCTCTCTCTCTCTCTCCTCTCTCTCTCTCTCTCTCTCCCATCTCTCTCTCCATCTCTCTCTCCCTCTCTCTCTCTCTCTCTCTCTCTCTCTCTCTCTCTCTCTCTCTCTCTCTCTCTCTCTCTCTCACTCTTTCTCTCTCTCAATACATCAGGAGAAGGCATTTGATCGTGTGTTAGTGGAACTGCAGGTAAAGATGGTTAATGTTTTTTCTGGGATCGTTTCCATTGGGTTCCTCAGAGTGTTTTGTTCCTGCCCAGAGAAGAGGGGGGGCAAGGCCTGATTCACTTAGCAAGCAGGACAGTGTTGCTACGGTTACAGTTTATACAGAGATACTGGACAGGACCAAAAGATTTAGCTACTTTTATTCTTCGAAGAGCTAATAATCTTGGTCTTGATGACCTTAAGACTAAATGCACTACCTCTTTTTTATCAGGGAATTTTTAAATCATGGACACTTTTCAAATGTATAAAGACTGCTCCTTCTAACCCTTTGTACTGGTTGCTAGAGGAGCCTCTTGGACAGAAGTGACCCCGGGGCTAGCTGCAGTGCTGTGTGGAAACAGAGCTACATGATGCTCAGGCTGTCTGCTCTTCATCGGGCCGGAGGTCACACCGCTGTGTGAAGAGGATGCTGGATCTCTGGAGACAGAGGCTGACTGTTGAAGAACTGAGGATGCTTAGAGCTTACAGCAGTGGAGCTACAACACCAAACCAACAGGATGCGTTTCCAGACTGAGCTGAACCCTGTACTGGGCGAGATGTCCGGTCCATTGCTTACCATCAAGGACTCTGAAAGTCTAACACTGTACAGAGGGAACAGAAAGTTATGGTACAGAAACTGTGTAAAGATAATTAATAAGAAATGGTTGAGTAACAGAGTGGACACTGTGTGGAGGAGGAGACCGGAGAGTTTTATACAAACCTCCTTTAAAAAGCAAACAGCAGATCTTCAGTGGAGGATCTCATGGTGCTATAGCACTGAACACTTTTATTTCCTTTCTTAATCCAGTGGTGGGAAACAAATGTCCTTTCTGTGGGTTAACTGTTTTTCATGTTTTTTTTTTTTTTAGAGTGTAACAGACTTTCAGGTTTATTTAAGCTACTCACTGATGTTTTTTAGAGATTTTGCTGAAAATTTTTCTGTTACTAATTTCATTTTTGGAGCAGGATATAGTAAAAATAATAAAACAAAATGGCAGCTACTTAATTTTCTGGTGGGAGAAGCTAAACTCTCAGTCTATATTAGCAGGAAAAACAAAGTGGAAGATGAACCAGGCCAGGATGCAATATCAGTGTGGAGCTGTAATGTGAAGGCTGGAGTCTGGCTAGACTTTATAAAGACAGATTTTATAAAGCTTTAGACAATTAGGAGACTTTTACTCAAGAATGGTGCCATGGGAATGTAATTTGCAATGTAACTGATGGTGAATTGTGTTTTAAAGACATATTTCATATCTGAAATTCTAGTTTTATAATTGTTCCCTATGAATCTTCTTGTTGTTTATTGCTTTTTGGGCATTGAAGCTGTAATGACAACAGGAGTTTAATATAACGTAAAGTAATTTGAAAAATAAAAAAAATCTCTCTCTCTCGAATTTGCATTGCTGTTGTTGGATTAACACCCCCCCCCCCCCCCCCCCCCTCTCTCTCTCTCTCTCTGTCAATCTCTCTCTCTCCCTCTCTCTCTCTCTCTCTCTCTCTTTCTCTCCCTCTCTCTCTGTCTCTCTCTGTCTCTCTCTCTCTCCCTCTCTATCTCTCTCTCTGTCTCTCTCTCTCTCTCTCTCTCTGTCAATCTCTCTCTTTCTCTCCCTCTCTCTCTGTCTCTCTCTCTCTCTCTCCCTCTCTATCTGTCTCTCTCTCTCTCTGTCTCTCTCTCTCTCTCCCTCTCTCTCTCTCTCTCTCTCTCTCTCTCTCTCTCTCCCTCTCTCTCTCTCTCTCCCTCTCTCTCTCTCTCTCTCTCTCTCTCCTCTCTCTCCCTCTCTCTCTCTCTCTCCCTCTCTCTCTCTCTTCTCTCTCTCTCTGGTGTCAGACTTCGCGCCGCATCCCTGAGCCGGCTGGCCACACTTCACAGGTGCAGTCTGGGTAAACAATGCGGGAACCAGGAAGAGCCGCTTCCTCATTAGCATGTTTTAGGAGAATTAGCATTTTTAGCATTCAGCAGATAGTCAGAGGCCGGGGTCGTGACCTTTGACCCCGACACACAGCCTCCTCATTTCAATACAGAGGCTCATGTAGTGTGTGTGTGTGTGTGTGTGTGTGTGTGTGTGTGTGTCATTAAGATGTCATTGATCTTCAGTTGTGAAAGGTGACCGTCCAATTATGAGACCCAGACTATTACAAGACAAATAGTGATAACACACACACACACACACACACACACACATACGCACACACACACACACACACACACACACACACACACACACACACACACACAGATTACAGCAGGCTGACTGTTAACTAGTCAAACAGTTTAGTAACTGATGGGACTGGAGCCTCGCTGACTGACACACAGCACAGCAGGGAGGGGCGGCTTTGATGTGTGTGTGTGTGTGTGTGTGTGTGTGTGTGTGTGTGGGTGTGTGTGTGTGTGTGTGTGTGTGTGTGGGTGTGTGTGTACGTGTGTGTATGTGTGTGTGTGTGTGTGTGGAGAGAGAGAGAGAGCTAATCATAGAAAACATACATAAATCAACTAACATATGACATAGTACATAGGGATGGGCAGCTTTGATGGTGCGGATATGTGTGTGTGTGTGTGTGTGTGTGTGTGTGTGTGTGTGTGTGTGTGTGTGTGTGTGTGTGTGTGTGTGCCAGTAAGGAGTTACAGTAGTCAAGGTGTAGGGTCTGATCTTCCTGCTGTTGTACAGGGCAAATCCACATGACCGAGCAATAAATAACTAAATAACTAAATAAATAAATAAATAAATAAATAAATAAATAAATAAATAAATAAATGAATGAATGAATGAATAAATAAATAAATAAATAAATGAATGAATGAATAAATAAATAAATAAATAAATAAAAGAAGCATGATGGTCCTGACAGGTGAGGTGGATTTTGTTAAATTAAAAATCAAACGTTCAGCTCTCCTGCAGTGAGCGAGTCTCCGCCCACAGTCTCTTGTGATTGGTCGGCTTGTCTGTTAGGATCCATTAGCTCCAGCAGCATAAGCATCGGCTCTTCTTCCTGGGGTCACACACACCTGGGGTCACACACACCTGGGGTCACACACACCTGGGGTCACACACACCTGGGGTCACACACACCTGGGGTCACACACACCTGGGGTCACACACACTTATACACCACACACCTGGGGTCACACACACTTATACACCACACACCTGGGGTCACACACACTTATACACACTATAACCACACAAACACAACAGCTCAGCTCATTGAATTAACAATCAGGTGGAAGAGAAATAATATTGTCATCCTTTCAACGGACATTAAGCCAAACACAAAAATTATAAATCAATCACAATGTGTCTGAATGACCTTCTTAAATTATAGATTTATCCATCCTGCGCTTTCACACATGTAATTCCAAGAAAATATGGGATTAAAATACATTTCTCATTCTCTGCCAAGGGGATTTCTACTTTCACCAGGTATACATTTTATTTCCTGCACCATTTTTTCTAGTTTACTCACACAATTCAGTTATGGCTCCTGAAGTATCTGGAGATTCTGTTTTAACACCCGAGAATCTGATCGCTTTTGTTCGTACTAGCGTTGCAAATAATACTGATAATAATAATAATAATAATAATAAACATGATTTATATAGCACTTTTTAAAACAACTGTTACAAAGTGATTTCCAAAACAAAGCACAGACAGGTGCTTTGAGAAGTGATTTAAAAGATTCTGCTGAAGTTTCTCTCGGTGTGGAGGAGGGAAACGATCCGATCCGTTCACACACTCCGACACTAAAACTTCCGGAAGGTTTGGGGGTGAAGCTGCAGGTGAGAGAGAGAGTTCAACTCCACGCTGAACTCGGTTTAACTCCAGCTGTTCCGTTAGTCGACTGATTCTGATTCCAGCTGTTGGGAATCAATCAAAGAGTCGATTCCAGACAATTTCTTTCTTGATTCTCGATTCCAAAAACTAAAACAGGGCTGCAAGCAGACCCTGCTAAATAAACAGTTTAATATTAATTGGCGATGTTGTTTTGTTGTTTGACATCTTTCCACACGACTGGACGACTTCTCACACGTTTATTAAGGAAGTAATCAGACAATTTTCCAGCAGGGAAAAGAAAATGTGAGACGGTGTGAAGAGACGATTCAGGTGGAACTGAAGCTCAGAGTCACAAATAACAAACAAACTTTTGAACTTCATCTGTGATCAGAATATAAAATCATCTTCTGTCAGATATAAATCTGTAACCGGAGATGCAGGTTTGTCACGACACATAAAACCATAACTGAGGCGATGAACTCAGAAGACGACTTCCTGTTACTTTTTCATTGGTTAACTATTGACCGTCTTTAACAGCCTATAGGGCAGAGAGGAATCAGCACAGAACTGAGACGCATAGAAGAGACACAACCTGGCAACCCGCTCTGCACACAGCTGGGGGGAAGTCACTTTAGTTTGTTTCTTGCCTTAAAAAGTAACAAGTTACATTACAAAGTTACTCATTATTAAAAGTAACTAGAGTATTTTTTCTTTACCCGCGTCCTGAAGCTGCAGCAGCAGCAGTGTGTCTCTGGCTCTGAAACAGGAAGTCCAGCTCATGCAGATCAGGCAGAGTTCCCTGCTACAGAAACGGTGCACTGTGTCTGAATTCCCAACGGTTCATTTGATTTACTATAGTCCATTATAAAGTACCCACAATGCACTGCAAATTGTAGCGAACAGACCTTGTACTCTACAGTTTCTCCTGTATACCACAATGCAATGCGATCGTGTCTTACAGAAGAAGAGTCATGCTAGTGGCTAGCTTGTGAGCTAGCTAACGTTAGCTTACAAGCTAACTGTTTGCCGAACCAAAACAGCTTCCCTACCAGCACAGAGTGGTTGCAGGAACGTCGCTGCAACGTAAGTTTTGCGACGTTAAGCGTTGCTGGTTGGTCACATGGACGTTACAACCTGCAACGCCGCCGCCATTATACAGAAACCCTGCCTCAGCACAGCCATAGGGAAACAACGGGGGCGTTCATGACTGAAACATGGCTGTAAACGGCAGCCATGTTTGAGCACAGGGCCTGTTGTTTACCTTCATAGTCCAGTTCTCAAAAAAACAAAACAAAAGCTTGTAACGCTTGTCAAGGTTCGCCCTCTCTAACTGAAAACTCCTCCACCAAAAAGACAGAATGTCTCTTATCGCAGGGAGGATGAAATACTCCAGGTGTGTCTTCCATGGACATTTCATTCATCTATCTATCATTCTCATTCATAAACGCCGCCGCCATTATACAAAAAGCACTGCTTCAGCCCGTGTTAGCAAATGTTTATAACATTACCTGATCCATGTCAAAAGTATATACATATATATATATACAAATATATACTGTAAACTTGCTCATATCTTGTTGCAGTTTACCTGGTTATGTTCTGAAATGTCTTTTTATCCCACAATGTTTTCATAATCTATTACATGACTATTTCTTCCTTTTTTTTTCTTTTTTTATCTCATGAAGCCTACCTTTTACTAGATATTAAACCAGATATTATTGTGATGCTCACATATTTCAGATGACTTGTGAGTCCTTAATGAACTTGGACTCATTTTGGTGTCAGTCCTCCTGTCACATGCGGGGTCGGTGTGTCGTCCTTTAACATCCGTCTTTTTCTACGAGCCTCGTTTTTTTATTCCAGAGAGTGAACAGGTTTACAGATCCTTCAGGTACTGTGGAGTAAGAATGATGCACTATGGGACGGTAAAGTAGACCCACATGTGCTGAGCTCCAGTCATCATGGGCAGAAAATCAGCTCATGTTGAGTCCACAACAGTTTAATTAAGTTTAATGGTGGGAGAGGCATTAAGCTTCAGGTTTCACCATGAATGAGATTTATAGAACAGAACAATACGTAAACAACATTAAGCAGGGTTTAATAATTGTAGTATGATGCACATATTTGTACATAATTCTTATTTCTCTTATTTCTTTATTATTATTGTCATATATTGTAGTGTAATGCACATATTTTACATATTCCTTATTGCTATTTTTCTTATAATTTCTCTATGCTTATATATATTTCTCTTCTGGAATGTGAGCAACTGCAACGTAACCCAATTTCCCCTCGGGGATCAATAAAGTATTTCCGATTCTGATTCTGATAAATCCGACTAAAACACTGTTGCACATGCTTCCAATTTTTAGTCTTGACTTTTATACATCTGGTCTCTGTGTTGTCGTCCAATCAGGATCCAGTACTGTGACCGTTCTGCCTGTGAGGACTGAAAAAAATGTTATTAAAATTCAAGTCAATAAATATCCTTTAAACTACAGGAGAACATTATTCTTGTCCTGTGCCAGAGTAGATTTGACAAAATGATGAAAAGTGAAGTTTATTTTACTGTTGCGCTCTCTGTAAGTCACTTTGTGGAGGAAAAGCACCTTGACATCTGACTCGTGTAACGTGGACAGCGCTGAGTGTCTGTTCTAGGCGTTGTGGTTCTACGTCTCGGGGAAGCGGCCTATCTGTGTTTCTGCTCCGGTTGCCAAACATGAACTTGGACGGGAATCAGGATTCTGCAACGGCATTTCGAAACCCAAGACACTATCACCAGGCCGAAGGTTAATGAGGGGGAAAGGTGAGGCAGTCAGGAGAGACGTGAGGCACACACACACACACACACGCACACACACACACACACACACACACACACACACACACACACACACACACACACACACACATTGAACCTCCTCTTGATCCTTCAGTGCATTTATACTTTTTAGGCATTTATCTGAAGCTTTCCTGAGAGCTTTGACACTGCAGCCCTGCAATAAACTGATTCAATTATATCATATATTGTATTTAAGGTAATGAAAAACAATTATTACTGTAATACTGAATCAGTGTAAAGATTTTCCCAAGTTTGTCAAATTCAGACAGAGATGAATCAGTTTCATTTTTCTGTATATTAAGAGTTTCATTTTGAAATTAGGCTATTAGTAGCAGAAAAATATCTTTAATAATCATTAGTAACTTCAATAGGAACCTGCTGTGTTTGTCAGTTTGTCCAAATGTTTCTATCTTCTTATGGATTAAACTCTAATGATAATGTAATGATGTTTTATTTAGTCTCTTTATAGGAAGTCTTTGTAAACCTCTCTAGATTTCTCATGATGTCATCTTGCCATTTGTTATCCTCTGTTTATTTTCTTCTTAAATCATATGTACAGTTTTTTTTTTAATTGACATTATTCCCACAGCGGCCATTTTGAATTGACATCACATCAGGGAGGGAAACTCTCCCTGGAGGATCGGTGCACATGTAAAACTAACATCAGGGTCTCCAATTCCAGACAGGATATGACCAAAAAAATCACAATCATATACCAATATATTTCATCCTGTACTGTTTCTCATAAATGAACAATCCTCCATCTGTCTTTTTTAAAGTTTAATATCACTTGTAATTGATTTTCTTCCAGTCCCTGCAGATGGATGATAGAGCATCTATTTTTGAGATTCAAAATTCGTATCCAATTCCGGACACTTACTTTCGTCCGTGTCGGTGTATTCATATACTCCATATTAACCCTTTATTAACCTTCCTGTACCTTCACAGTGTTACAGATACCTGTAAGAAGTGCAGGCTCTGTACTCAAAGCTCTTATTTTTCCATTTATCAGCCGATACTGATTCTCTACATGAAGTAACTGTCGCCCAAAGTGGGATTTAAGGCTTCCTGCTTCTTGTTCGTGACTAAGTTCGTAACTTAGTGTTTTATATGCATAAATGTGTGTAGATATTTATGAAATTTGATACCTAGCTTCTGAAATGTGTATGAATTTATGTCACTTAGCTTTCGGTTGGGAACTCCGTATAAAAATGGCAATAAACACTGGAAATTACGTGAGTGACCGAGTGTCCGGAACTGGATACAATTCCGTTAACACATGTAAAACTAACACATGTAAAACTAACACATGTAAAACTAACACATGTAAAACTAACACATGTAAAACTAACACATGTAAAACTAACATCACCTGAACACAGTGAGGACTTCAGTCAGACTTCACATTCATCACATTAGCAGGAATCTCAGTAGCAACTACAGAGACGACTTGAACTCAGCAGGGAATGCAGCTAGCTCACTAGCTAGTTAGCCTAGCTAGCTAGCTACCCAGGCTGCACTCTGGCAGCAGCAACAGTGAACACCATGTGACCCGTGTTCCTCTGTGGAGTGAGACGCTGTGTGATGTGATGTTGGCACAGAGCTGACGGACTTCTTCTGCTCTGAGTGTGAGGGAAGTTCAGAAAGGTTCAGCACCTAATGAGGAACTTTACATTGATCGGCTGTTTACAGAGGACAGCTCAGTGACATCTGTGTCAGACGGAGTCTCGTGGGGGAAAGCACAAACACACAGAAGCTCTGCTGCATAGTTTTCATATTCACAGCTGTTTGTGCCTCGTCTAAATATGTAAAAATGCATCGACAGTCAAACAGATCCTGGGCTTTATGAGAGCTGGAGACGCCATGTTGAACAACACTGTCTGCTGAGTCTCTATTATAACAATAAATTACATTAGATTAGATTAGATTAGATTTTATTTCGAACATGTTAAAAAAGTAAAAAATATAAATAAGAAAAACGAAACTAAAATAACCAATAAAATTAACAGCAAACATATACAGCAAACTCTCAATAAACAACATAAATAAATATTTCATGTCCGAAAAGGAGCAGGAAGAAGTGAATACTTATCAAGTCCTATCCCCTATTTTTATATTTTATCTATAAACTTAATGTTAGACATAAATATTCCAACTTTCCGCCCCAGTGTTCTCGATACACAACTCGATCAAATCAATCAAATCAATCAAAAAGAAAACATTCAAAACAAAACAGGAACAAAACAATCAGAATAAAACAAACAAAACAAAACAAATCAAAAACAACCTACACATCCTGTCTTACTGCCAGCTCCCCATATCTTCTCAATATGATAATCCTCAGAAGGCTGACTTTAGGATTATAGTGATGCCACAGCCTATTTATTATTTATTCTGTACTAAATCTGTATCATACACATGTTTACACTGTGTTACACTACATTATCGTATCAACGTGTTATTTTCTGGATGTTTGGTTGTGATTTTAAACTCAACTTAATCGTACATTAAGGTAAATACAATAATATTACACACCATGGTAAATATTATAGTCAATAAAATAATATTAAATACTATGAGAAATATAATGGTCAATAAAATAATATACCGTGGTAAATATTATGGTCAGTACAATAACATTAAATACCATGTCAAATATTATAGTCAATAAAATAATATTAACTTCACTTGATTGAAATTGTTCAATAAAGTCTGATAAGAAAAGACTGTAGGTGTGTGGATAAGCCTCTCGCGCGTGTGTGAGTGTGAGTGTGTGAGTGTGTGTGTGTGAGTGTGTGTGTGTGTGAGTGTGTGTGTGTGTGTGTGAGTGTGTGTGTGTGTGTGTGTGTGATATAGGCTAATGGGGCTGTATATGATGAGTTGTTATGGGAGACAGTAACATGTGGACCATAATCAGCGTCTGGCTGATAATCGCTCCGTTCATGAAGCTGCTGAAAGATTTCCAGCTTCATCTCTCTGACAGTTTTTTACATCAATATTTTAGATTGATCAATCATAGAATTAAATGATAACGTATTCTGTCATTGTTTAAAAGGTCTCTAATTTAATTCTTTAAAATATTACAATTGTAAACATTTTTAAAATTTTAAATGCATGATATATAATATATATAATGGTATTGTATTTTTTTTAATCTTATATTTTCCATTTTATTTTATTGTCATTTTATTTTAAATCCCTTTCATTTTTCTTTTGATTTCACTGTCATTTTTTTTTTCTTTTTTTCGATTATTATTATTATTAATTTGGTGTTTTTCTACATTCAGCTTAGCCTAATTACAATTCGTTTTTTTTTATGTACTGCAATTTATAACTGTTTGTGATATTGATCCTGATCAAAACTAATGCTGAGCTGTACAGTGGGACAGATTTCTAATAGATCTGATTCCCACTTGATCCTGCAGGAGCTGAGCTGTCCTGCTATCTGTCACAGTGTTGTGATGTGCGGTGGAATACCAGTAGTCTCCTCCATGTCTTTAGTATTATTATCTGTTCTTTACAGCGCGCCGCTCCTTTACAACTCCACTGTTTATTCACAATCAATGCGGCCAATACGGGGGTATTAGGGGCAGTAAGTATATTGTAAATGAAAGTTTATGGTAAAACGGCCCATAAACAGGCGGCTGTATAAGTCTGAACGAGCCGCGGAGGGTTTATGGACGCCAGCGAGAGTTATTTGCTCAGTTTGTTGTCTTTTCCTTTTATTTGCTCTAATTATTGGCTCTGTTGACAGAGATGATGTAAACATCTTTGATTGGCTATAAACAGATTCCGACCCGGCGGGCGAGGCGGCCCGTCACGGGACGCTAGGAGCCGAACTTTAACGACACGGGACGTCCGGCCTGCACGTCCACATGCTGCCTGAGACTCACTCAGGTGCAGCGCTGCTTTTGTCCTCGCCACTCGATGATCTGTTTCTCAAAGGAAGGTCATCAAAAGTCTCAGGGAAGAAGTGCTGGCAGCCATTTTGTTTTGGAGAGCTGAAGCGTGTCCTGAAATGGCCGCCGCCCCGTCAGAGCGCCAGGCGGCGGGTTTGGAGTCTCTGCTCACACACACACTGTGTTTCTGTACACACACACACACACACACACACACACACACACACACACACAGTCTGACTCTGTGCCAGCTGATCGTCCAATCAGCTGACTGGAGGAAGTTGTTCCAGATGAACACTCTCGCTGCTCAGAGGCCGCGGCCATAAAATGTTCTTTCACTTCATCCTTGATCCCGCTGTACAAGAGAGAATATGGTGAATCTAACCTGAGCATTCATACCTTAGATAATGATATGAATTCATTACTGATAGCCCCAACTGGAGATTTCTTGCTTATCAATATCCAGAATATTCCTCCAATCGAGGAAAATAACGCTGATGATGATGTGGTTGATTTGTGTTGGTCGTGTTTTTAAAGATGCAGCCACTTTAATAAAGACTTTCTAATTAGTTTTGTCCCAGCAGACGGGGCGTCTTGTTTCTGCCCCTGAATGAATATGTTTTTACACTTTTGGATATTAATATTTTACCAGCAGGAAATCTCCAGTTGGGCTTATTGTTAATTACCAGCTGTCAGTGAGCACCTGTCCTGCCGCCACATACTGCAGAGCCAAGCTTCTCTCCTTTGTTCTTCAATGATATCTGTTAGTTTCATCTCAAATTTCCTGATTTTTCACAGAAAAAATAGAGCAAGTGAATGCAACACACTAATTTTGGCATCAAGATCAGTTTTTCACAACTTTGGCCCAGATTTGGCTTTAAGCACAAACTTTGCGTGAGAACAAACCTGATAAAAACAGAATCTGGACGTGTCCAAACTCCCGTATCGATGCCTCTGCTATCTCAGCTTCTCATCACGCCTCCTCAACAAACATATCTGTGTCTCTGTGCTGAAACCATTTTACAGCCTCCAGCCCCAATAAACTTTATGGTGGTTAAGAGGCAGAGGCAGAGCGGCTCAGCGCTCATTACCGTCTGTTTACCTAAAAATGAGAGGCGAGGACAGCTGTTGCTACTGACGACCGGGAGCCACTCGCTCTGTCCCTGTCCCTGTCCAGTGTCCAGTGTTCAGTGTCCAGTGTTCAGTGTCCAGTGTCCAGTGTCCAGTGTCCAGTGTCCAGTGTTCAGTGTCCAGTGTCAAGTGTCCAGTGTCCAGTGTCCAGTGTCCAGTGTTCAGTGTCCCGTGTCCAGTGTACCGTGTCCAGTGTACTGTGTCCCGTGTTTAGTGTCCAGTGTCCAGTGTCCAGTGTTCAGTGTTCAGTGTTCAGTGTACAATGCCCAGTGTTCAGTGTCCAGCAGTGTCCAGTGGTCTAGTGTCCAGTGTTCAGTGTCCAGTGTTCAATGCCCAGTGCCCAGTGTTCAGTGTCCAGCAGTGTCCAGTGGTCTAGTGTTCAGTGTCCAGTGTTCAGTGTCCAGTGTTCAGTGTCCAGTGTTCAATGCCCAGTGCCCAGTGTTCAGTGTCCAGCAGTGTCCAGTGGTCTAGTGTTCAGTGTCCAGTGTTCAGTGTCCAGCAGTGTCCAGTGGTCTAGTGTTTAGTGTCCAGTGTTCAGTGTCCAGTGTTCAGTGTCCAGTGGTCTAGTGTTCAGTGTCCAGTGTTCAGTGTCCCGTGTTTAGTGTCCAGTGTTCAGTGTCCAGTGTTCAGTGTCCAGTGTGCCGTGTCCCGTGTTCAGTGTCCAGTGGTCTAGTGTTCAGTGTCCAGTGTTCAGTGTCAAGTGGTCTAGTGTTCAGTGTCCAGTGTTCAGTGTCCCGAGTTTAGTGTCCAGTGTTCAGTGTCCAGTGTTCAGTGTCCAGTGTGCCGTGTCCCGTGTTCAGTGTCCAGTGGTCTAGTGTACCATGTCCCGTGTTTAGTGTCCAGTGTTCAGTGTCCAGTGTTCAGTGTCCAGTGGTCTAGTGTTCAGTGTCCAGTGTTCAGTGTCCCGTGTTTAGTGTCCAGTGTTCAGAGTCCAGTGTTCAGTGTCCAGTGTGCCGTGTCCAGTGTTCAGTGTCCAGTGTGCCGTGTCCAGTGTTCAGTGTCCAGTGTTCAGTGTCCAGTGTTCAGTGTCCAGTGGTCTAGTGTTCAGTGTCCAGTGTTCAGTGTCCCGTGTTTAGTGTCCAGTGTTCAGTGTCCAGTGTTCAGTGTCCAGCGTGCCGTGTCCAGTGTTCAGTGTCCAGTGTTCAGTGTCCAGTGTGCCGTGTCCAGTGTTCAGTGTCCAGTGTTCAGTGTCCAGTGTCCAGTGGTCTAGTGTTCAGTGTCCAGTGTTCAGTGTCCCGTGTTTAGTGTCCAGTGTTCAGTGTCCAGTGTTCAGTGTCCAGTGTGCCGTGTCCAGTGTTCAGTGTCCAGTGTTCAGTGTCCAGTGTGCCGTGTCCAGTGTTCAGTGTCCCGTGTTTAGTGTCCAGTGTTCAGTGTCCAGTGTTCAGTGTCCAGTGTGCCGTGTCCCGTGTTCAGTGTCCAGTGGTCTAGTGTTCAGTGTCCAGTGTTCAGTGTCAAGTGGTCTAGTGTTCAGTGTCCAGTGTTCAGTGTCCCGTGTTTAGTGTCCAGTGTTCAGTGTCCAGTGTTCAGTGTCCAGTGTGCCGTGTCCCGTGTTCAGTGTCCAGTGGTCTAGTGTTCAGTGTCCAGTGTTCAGTGTCCAGTGTTCAGTGTCCCGTGTTTAGTGTCCAGTGTTCAGTGTCCAGTGTTCAGTGTCCCGTGTTTAGTGTCCAGTGTTCAGTGTCCAGTGTTCAGTGTCCAGTGTGCCGTGTCCAGTGTTCAGTGTCCAGTGGTCTAGTGTACCATGTCCCGTGTTTAGTGTCCAGTGTTCAGTGTCCAGTGTTCAGTGTCCAGTGGTCTAGTGTTCAGTGTCCAGTGTTCAGTGTCCCGTGTTTAGTGTCCAGTGTGCCGTGTCCAGTGTTCAGTGTCCAGTGTGCCGTGTCCAGTGTTCAGTGTCCAGTGTTCAGTGTCCAGTGTGCCGTGTCCAGTGTTCAGTGTCCAGTGTTCAGTGTCCAGTGTTCAGTGTCCAGTGGTCTAGTGTTCAGTGTCCAGTGTTCAGTGTCCCGTGTTTAGTGTCCAGTGTTCAGTGTCCAGTGTTCAGTGTCCAGTGTTCAGTGTCCAGCGTGCCGTGTCCAGTGTTCAGTGTCCAGTGTTCAGTGTCCAGTGTGCCGTGTCCAGTGTTCAGTGTCCAGTGTTCAGTGTCCAGTGTTCAGTGTCCAGTGGTCTAGTGTTCAGTGTCCAGTGTTCAGTGTCCCGTGTTTAGTGTCCAGTGTTCAGTGTCCAGTGTTCAGTGTCCAGTGTGCCGTGTCCAGTGTTCAGTGTCCAGTGTTCAGTGTCCAGTGTGCCGTGTCCAGTGTTCAGTGTCCCGTGTTTAGTGTCCAGTGTTCAGTGTCCAGTGTTCAGTGTCCAGTGTGCCGTGTCCAGTGTTCAGTGTCCAGTGTGCCGTGTCCAGTGTTCAGTGTCCAGTGTTCAGTGTCCAGTGTTCAGTGTCCCGTGTTTAGTGTCCAGTGTTCAGTGTCCAGTGTTCAGTGTCCAGTGTGCCGTGTCCAGTGTTCAGTGTCCAGTGTGCCGTGTCCAGTGTTCAGTGTCCAGTGTGCCGTGTCCAGTGTACCATGTCCAGTGTTCAGTGTCCACTGTTCAGTGTTCAGTGTGACGGATGTGAAGACACAGGCCTCTTTGTTTTTTTATGCGACACATGTGACCTTTATCCCAGCTGTATCTGCCTGGTGTGATAATACAGAACACAGGGAAATCTTCTTAGATAAAAACCTTCACCGCTCACCTTCACTTTCATTTTTTACCTTTATAACCTGCAGAGGAAACCTGCGGCTCATATCGACCTGCCGCCGCTCAGTTCACTGTTTCTCAGGATAAAATGTGTCATGATATTATGTGATCTTTCTTTCAGATGAGAAGATCTTTTGTTTCTTTAAATTCAGATGAAAAACGGGGATTTCATTGGTCCTCACAGGGTTTAAAAAACTGAAAAGACTCAATGTCACTTCTCTTAACCATCAGGAGGCCTTGTGGAACAAATGTCTGACAAAATAAAAAATACTGCCATGCAATGACATGACATTGTACATAAAACACATAACCACACCACACTCAATTACATATAAATATCCGAATAGCACATAAATAGCAGATAAATAGCACAGGGACCCTCAGTTACCCCCATATTGCGCTAAGCCGCTGTGTTGCACTCTCCACCCAAAATTCAAATTTTACACCTCACCATTAGAATTATAATTATTGCACAGGAGTATCTGATTGGACTTCCCTGACTGGCCTCCTGTGTTGGTTAAGCCACATAACTAATAATAATAATAAAATAATTCCTCAGTCTGTTGTGTTTGAACTGTGGAACTCTGAGCCGCCTTTTAGAGGGCAGAAGTTGGTACTCTCCATACTGAATATTGTTGTTGTTGTTGTTGTGTGTTTGTCTGTGTGTTTATTTTCTTCACAGCCGTTCCACATCGAGCAGCGGTGGGTCAGATCCTCCTGTGGTGTGAACGGGTTCCAAACTCTGACAGCTCCGGACCTGTTGGAGCTCCACCAGATTTTTCCAACGTGTTTGATTTCATCGGCCCGGTCGGCCCCGGTCTGGCCTGGTCCGGCCCGGTCCGGCCCGGTCCGGCCCGGTCCGGCCCGGTCCGGCCCGGTCGGCCCCGGTCCTGCCCGGTCCGGCCCGGTCGGCCCCGGTCCGGCCCGGTCTGGCCGGCTCATGTTGCGTGAAGCGGTCCGACACTCACCAGGATCGGCCCGGGCTCCTTGTCATTTCATACCGTTTCATATGAGGTTTATTCCTTCAAATAAAACTGCAACTAGTCAGGAGTGGAGCAAGTGGAGTTGGGAATCTCTGCTGATGGAGCTGATGTGAGTGGGAGTTGTTGTTGTTGAAAGCGGCTTCTCATTCTCTGGTTCTTCCTTTCTTGAGCTCAACTCCCATTGGCTGCTGCCAGGTTCGCTCTCAGATTTCAGTCTTGGTCTTTGAGTCTTTACTGCTTTCTCCAGACTGGACCGACCAAATCAA
>NW_027281451.1:25000-30000 GCF_046629955.1 Centroberyx affinis
TTACAAGAGATTTTTGTGGGAGTGGGGAGGAGACGACGCAACAACAGAAAACAAACACACCCAACCTGAGTCTGGCTATGTCTTCACACACTGTCAGATACTTCAGATGCGCTTGGTTTAACCTGCCAGGTGACACAGGTGTAGGTTAGAGAGTCACTCTGCAGGAATAGAGGATTTATAGTTTCCTCACCAACCTGCAGCAGCCTGTCTGTCTCCATGATGGAGGAACAGTGTGAACTGTGTGTTAGTGAATAAAGTGTAAATGTGTGTGAAGCAGCTGTCAGCAGAGAGCAGCTGAGTCAGCTTGTTGTGGTGTGGCTGTAGATCCATTCAGTAACGTTCTCAGTAAAAGTGAATAGTGTGATAAGGTGGATTTGTTTCCAAATGTAGGTTACTGTGACACAGTAAACTGTCTTGTCTTTAGCCCTAGTCTCTACTCCAAAACATGAAGAGTTGGAGCTTGAGAAGAGTCAGCTCAGTTAACCTGAACAAACTGTTAGCTAGCTAACTAGCCAGCAAACACACTGATGTTAATGTGAACATGCTAACGCTAGCTGCTACTAGATACGTTAGCTAGTGTGCTAATCAGATGTGTTAACAACAAGACAGTGATGTTAGCTGACCAGATGCTATGGTTAGCTAGCTAACAAGCTGACATTATCTAAACACTAAATCAATCAGATGGATCAGTGATGAAATGATCAGTTCAGTCAGAAACAGACAGAAATGAACCGTCTGTTCAATTCTGTTGAGACGGACAAGTTATAGATTAATAAACAACCAGCAGGACCTCCAACATGGCCGCCACAGGGAGTGAAACGCCTCTATTTTGTGCTACATGCAGGTTTCTCCCAGGATCGTGTAGCTGGTGGTTCTGGACTGCTGCTCATGCTGCTGCCATAGAAGATCCAGATCATCTAGAGTTAAAACTAAAACAACACAGTGATGCTGGGACTCACAGTGGTTTACTGTTGCTGTCACATATCGCTGTTGTCACGTGAAAACCCCGTAACTCCAAGTCTGGTGATTTTCATGTTTGCACTTCAGCTGAGGGATTTCATGCTCCTCTACAGGCTGAGAAAATCCTCTGACCTCTTGAGTTTATGAAACCTTTTCAAAAGACTGTTTTTCTTAGATCCTGAAAAGTTTTCACATTTTGGAGATACGCGGTTTTCACCCGACAGCGACGATACGAACTCATGACGGATTTGCCGTACTGTTGCTTCAACCCACAACAAGAACTATTTGGAAAAATCGTGCAGCACTAATGCAAGACAGATGCATGTTGGGGGATTTCTACCACTGTAACACCAGACAGGTCAAAGTTCAACCAAGCTTCCCATGCAGGCTGTGACAGTATCTGAAGGCATCGCACGTCGAATCATAAGGAATTATCGGCAACAAAAGTCTGATGAAAAAGTACTGCTGGTCGTAGTTGCTGGCAACATTGCCCGTCTACATTTCCTCAAAATTTCATGAGCTTTAGCTTTTGGAAGGCGCAGATATCGTGTGACAGTAAAGGGTTTTTCAGTTCGTAGGGAGACTCTCTGATTTTTTTAGTCCAGATCTCCTGTTTTCAAGGCAACTTCTCCAACATCAGAGTCCATCACATGATCTCTCCCCACTCTTCATCCTCCTCCTCCTCCTCCTCCTCAGTACTCCTCTTTGATGGTCAGAGGCAGGGAGGAAGGGGACACCAGCCCGTTGCTCCCGCTGCTGCTCGTCACCATGGCGACGCTGCTGTTGTTTCCGTGGAGACCGCCCCCGCCGTTGCCGGCGGTGTTGCTGTGGTTGCCGTGGGGAGGGGTGGGCGTGGTCGTCGAGGAGGCCGGCTGCTGCAGCTTCTTCTTGTTGACCTTCCTCTCCTTCGCCCGGCGGTTCTGGAACCAGATCTTCACCTGGGGGAGAGAGAGAGAGAGAGAGAGAGAGAGAGAGAGAGAGAGGGAAAGAGAGAGAGAGAGAGATTGATTATTGATTAGACACAAACTCCTTGTTAGGTGATCAGGCTGTAGAGAGGATCTTCAAAGAAAATAAAGTTTCCATTTGATTCTGATTGAACACTGATAATGCAAGTGATTGATTGGTTGATTTTATTAGGAATTTAAAAGCACATCATCATGACACAAAAATCCCAGATGATAGCACTTAAAAGCATTACTAAAAACACTTATTTCCAAAGTGGTCCTCGATGGAAACAAACAAACACAATACATAAAAACAAACAAATCGATGGAAACAAACAAATTACAAGCAGTACAGAAAGAGTGCCAGCAGCAGAGATTGGACTGGAAATGCATAAATTTGAATTTGTCAGGCTCACATTGATCTTGAATTTCAAAAATGAACTTTCTGAAAGATTTGTCCTATCATGCCAGTAAAACTCTTCTAGGCAAAATAATCATATCTATCATTTTAGCCATAATCATGCAGCTCATGTGTCTCTCTTCTCTTTAGCCTTTGATTCTGTACGATGTGCTTGTAGGCGTGTGTCGTGTGTTATGTTGATGCTTGTTTTGCTTGTTCTTGCTTGTTCTGTTAAGATTTGTCCAGGTGTTGTTGTTTCTGAAGTGTGCTATATAAATAAATTGGACCTGAACTTGAAGTTGAACTCTGGTTATCTACCTGTCTCTCTGACAGACTGAGCGCTGTCGCCAGCTCGGCTTTCCTCCGGATGGTGATGTATCGACTGTAGTGAAACTCCTTCTCCAGCTCCAGCCGCTGGTGGTCGGTGTAAACCACCCGGTACTTGTCTTTGGTCCGCGTCTTACCGTCTGCAACACAGAGACAACAGTTTGGGTAAGATGGGCCCCGTACATGTAAAACAGAGTTATGCTTAAGTTAAAGCTGCATCAATTACAATTTCCCATTTGGCAGACGCTTTTATCCAAAGCGACGTACACATGAGATTTTAACACAACACAAGCAAGGTTCTAGTCAGGAGAGAACGAGAGTACCGTATTTCCTCTAATATTGGCCCGGGCCTTTATTTACCTCAACTGCAAAGGGGACCAGGCCTTTATTGGAAGCAGGCTTATATTAGAGACAGGCCTTTATTTCTAATTCCCTCTGTTTGATAAGTATATTTGCTCATATTTTAGTATGAAGCCTCCTTGTTTTCTGATCTGCTTCTGTTGGGGTTCGTTAGGTAGCCGTTTTTTTGTTACTGCAATGCATTACGATAATTACGGTAATCAACGGCGGCACGCTCCAGAGACTTCTGCCAGGAGTTTACCGGTGTCCACCGTTGTTTTTAGCTGCGACCAGCAGCTCTAGAGCTCGATCTGGCGGTCGGTCTGTTGGTTGGTTGGTTGGTCCACAGAAATGTCCCCACCCTTTGGCGGCCTGTAGCCGCACAGTACGCGGTCGCAGCTATGGTGAATTCACGCTTGTTTCCTTTGTTTTTTTCCCCGGCCTGTATTTGGAGCCGGCCTTTATTTGTTCGTGTCGACCACGGCCCCGGCCATTATCGGAGACCCGGCTTTTAATTGACTACCGGCCACTATTAGAGGAAATACGGTAAGCGCCATCATTTGCATCCTTTGTAGCACTAGGTCAGCGCCCGTTCAAAACCTGCCTGTTGGGAACGGGCCGACTGCTTGGCCTCCGGTGTTGCTGCTTGCAGCTTTCTGGAGAACCGCTCACCCAAACAACTTCACACTCCACACTCCGCTTCCAGTCGCTCGCTTTGAGCCCCGCTGCTGCACAGAGCGCTGTTCACTTGTTTATTCACAGTTCACTAGTCCAGACCCGGGGATGCACGCGCCACAACTCCGCGCAGACTTGCCAAAAATGTGCATAAACAGCATAAATTTGGGAAAATGGAAAAATTAGCTTTGTCAGTCCCTGCCTATGCCAATGCTCAATGCCCATGTGCAGTTTCAGATTGATTGGCCAAACCATCGAGGAGCAAAATGGATGCAGACAGACAAACAGACGAGTTTTCCTCATTTTATAGTAGGATTAATATTGAACGTGTCGCGTGTCTCAATCCCACGCTGCACTTCCTCGGGTCCCCAGCAACACACCCGCCAAATGTGAAGTCGATCGGACGAACGGTTCTCGAGACATGTGAAGGATACGCATACAGACAGAGATTCCTTGCTTTATAATCTGATTAATATATAACTGTCAAATGAATAGATATCATTGGTCTAATGCCTTTAAACCAATGAGTCCATGGTGGAGACGATTGGTCTCTGTCTCACAGCAGTAGTATTGTTAGTTCTGCCAAGGAGGTTGTGTTTTCGGTGCTGTTTGTCTGTTTGTCTGTCAGCAGGATTACAGAAAAGCTACTGGCCCGATTTTCATGAAACTTGGTGGAAGGGTGTAGCATGGGCCAAGGAAGAACCCATTAAATTTTGGAGCAGATCCGGATCCGACTCACGAACAACCAATAACAGCACAAACCTTGGCGGTCTGCGCTCTCCGAGTGCCTTCTAGTTAGTTCTAGTGTTTCTCCACATTAAGACATTTCCACTACTAACTCCAGACTACATGTAGCACCTTTAAGATCAAATTTACAGTTTACATTTTTGGCATTCAATTGAAGCTCTATTCTATAGTGTGGCAGCAGGTGGGGGGTGGTGCCTTGCTCAGAGGCACTTCAACAGGACATTTAGTTATGTTGGTCATGGGACAATCACTCTACCACTGATCCACCTAACTCATGAAATGAAGTTAAATTTGTGGCTTGGCACACAGGAAAGGGTTTTATACTTCTAAGATTTGTCCACTCATAACTACAAAAAATCACACCGGCCCTTAGTGTGTAAAAATGTTAATGGAGTGCATGCAGTCATAGTATTTTATATAATGTGTTATAAACTACTCACATAAAATGACCTCCCTCTACAGTCGTACCAATGGAGCTCTATCTCCTCTGCCAGCGTCAAACTGTTTGCTATTCAAATAGATAGAAAACTGGCCTCAGATGGATTTGCATGGAGCTGAGGTATATCTCCTTTCCTTTTAATTCATTCATACTCTCACTGTTATCCATG
>NW_027281452.1:0-42500 GCF_046629955.1 Centroberyx affinis
TGTTGTATTTTATTTTTAGTTTATACATGCAGCTGCATGTATATAAGCTTTTGTGCTTTTGTTCATTTGTGCGCTTATATGGAACATCAATAAACCTTCACTTTTTCACAACTTTTTTTGTTGCATTCAAGCTACTTCCTATCTGTTTGTTTTTTAATTTATCTTTGGGCTACCTGGGAAGACCTTTCCCCACTGTTTTATGTGGATACAAGGCTATGAAACTGTCATAAATATTACAATGTGACTCATTTTGTAATAAAACTGCAAAATACTCAGTCATGCATCAAAAATAACAATAAAAAAAATGTCAGTATATTAATTGAATTTTGAATTATTGAGTTCTCCCACTTTATCAAACCCCGCTAGATAAAAAAAAAAGCATGTTTTAGATAAATAGAGCTTGCAGTCTTGCAGGCGGTAGTTCTTATTTTGTTAAACCAGCAGTTTGTGTTACAGGCAACTTTGGTCAGAGTAAAATAAATGTAATTAATTAGATTACATGCATTTTATTAGATTACATGTAATAGCCTACAACACAGCCTAATTAGATTACATGCAATATACTGGAAGCCTGGTGTGAGAGAGGGAAAGCAGGGAAAGAAGACAGAAAGCTGAACAAAATAAACGGAGTATAAATAAACAAAATGAAACATCCCAAAATCAACATCTAGAGGAGCGTGAAGGGGCTGGTTATTCACTACTGACACAGCAGCAGGACAAAGCCTTTAATGATAAAGAAAATGAGACAAAAGTTGTAAACACTGGTTACATTCTTGCCAGTAGGGGGCTCCAGAACCTGACATTCCAGTTTATTCAGTTAGGACTTGGTAAGACTTGCTAAACCCTGAATGGAATATGGGCACACTGTACACAAATGTACATTTCATGCCTGTTATGATAACAACATGGATTCTTTTGTATTTGTTTAAACAACATCTGGAGCAATAAATGTATCATCCAGCATGTTGGATAGAGCTTGTTAGATGTTACAGAAGTTGAAAATGCAAACAGCGTCCCACTTGGGCTAATTTCACCCCACATCTTTCTTAATTTCTGAAGTTAATTGTGGCGAGCAGCGGGGAGATGTAGTGTCGGTTGGGAGGCAGACTGATCCAGACTGTCAACAAGACTCACACTGAGCCTGATTAACCTCTGCTGCATTTGAGTAGACGCTGGGAGAGGAACCAGTGGACTGACTGAGAGTCAAGCTGCCATGACAGTGCCGCGCCTGAAGAGCTTATTTATTTATAGCGACTGTGTGACTTATCCCTGGAAGGGGGAACATTGATGCCAGCAGCACCTATCGTGGGTCTTTGTGTTGTTTTATTTAACCTTTGTTGGTGCCGAGTAAATACAGACTGAACTGGAAAACTCTTCTCCAGTGGTCCTTCCTGGATAGACTGCATGTTGCACCGTTGATGTTTTGGAGGAACGTATTTTATCCGTCAGCAAATATAAACTTGGTGGAAAATAGTGGGAATCAGTCTATTTTTCTGAGGGATGGAACCCAAAAAAAAAAAATCTGAAATCGCAATATGAACTTCTGCAATTTCTAAATCTCAGAGGCTGCAATTAATTGCTTAAGAGAAAGTTGCGTCCAAAATTGATTTATTTTAGAGCTGCAGGTAATCTTTGGTCCATATATCAAGTACAGTATTGGTGAAAACATTTCATCAGACTCAAACTCAGTAAATCCTGCACATTGACATCTATTTTTTTTTTTTTTTTTTTTTTTAATAAAACCACTTTAAACGATTTTAAAGTTCTACAAAATGTATGACAAGAAAAACTTGTGATGATATGAATCGCTGTTTAAATCGCGATTGCAATATTCTGTCAAATAATCGCAATTCGATTTTTGGTCAATATCTTCCAGCCCTACTACTACGCTTCAATGATCGTCAACGAGCCAGATCAACACTGAATTTCTACAAATTGCATTCCACACTCAAAAATGAACTCCTGGTGATTTGAATGTCCCTTTCATTTATTTGTCAATCATAAGAACCAGCACCGTCTTAATGAGAAATAAATCCTGCAGCTGCTCCACTGTCAGTGAATAGAAAACTGGTTTGTGGACACAGCAGCAGCTCCAAGGGAGGTTTTACAGGGATTTTGTTTTTTGTTAGTGCTCCGATTAAAAAATCAGTTGGATATAATAATTCTGAGATTTCAATTTCAGTTTCTAAATGACTGCACTAGTTCTTGGTTCTTTTTGTTTCTACCTTTCAGAGAACTGCTTATCTTCACAAATACTGATGAAATACTGAATTCTCTTTAATGGTGGAGTTTGATGAAAACCAATATCTCTAGCTTTGAAACAGTGGTTAAAGTTGGATGTCTTTTATGGAAACACATTTTGATTCTGACAGTATTTTTGATTCTGCAGATTGGAGTTACATCCCCTGTGTGTGTGTGTGTGTGTGTGTGTGTGTGTGTGTGTGTGTGTGTGTGTGTCCTGTATTTACCTAGGCGCAGTAAATCAACCTGTATATGTCTACTGTTATGACTGTGGTTTATGGACAGAGTTTACAGCAGAGGCAGGTAGAGGCAGAATGATCTATGGCTGTGTGTGTGTGTGTGTGTGTGTGTGTGTGTGTGTGTGTGCGTCCGCGTGTGTGCATGTGCCTGCGTTTGCATATGTGTGTTTAATATTAAAACCTTAGTGCTTTGACAGACTGCCATAAAAGCCACAGATATACTTCCTTTCTAAAAAAGTTTAGAATACCTCTCTCTATCACACACACACACACACACACACACACACACACACACATTTTATAAGAATATACTGTGCCAACTGTGATTGTAGCTACTGCTGTGATGCAGTTATGGGCTGCTTGCTTAGAATTAGTTTTTATGAACCAGCATCCAAGATTAGGACTTTTAAATTGCTCTAACATTGCTGAATCTTTCACCAAGCTACTAAGAGTTATGAATGCAACCTCATTATTATTATTATTATTATTATTATTATTACATCTCCAAACGGCTAACACAACAAACACATTAACAATCAACTGGAATGATGGGGAAGACCGGCTCCATTAACGCCTGCTCAGCAGAATGGGAACAGCACAACTATAGGTAACAGTAACATTATTACATCAATAAAGTGCACATGAAAATAAAAATAATAAAATGGAGGGCGTATAAGTCCGCTGAACAGTTTAATGGAGTTACCGTTAAATTGAAGCCAAAAGTACAACTGGTGCTGCCTGCTGAAGTGGTGTAAGGGAGATTAGGTGTAAATGTGCCAAGGCCCACACACACACACACACACACACACACACACACACACACACACATACGTGCACGCAAGCTCTGGCCCTGTTTCTTGGAGTTTGTCTATACTTTGTCTATCTTTTCCTTTTATTATCCTTGTTTTTGTTTTTTTTATCTGTTTTTGTGTCCCTTGTTTTCTGCGAAGCCCTTTGTGACAAGCCTGTTTGTTAAAAGCGCTCTATCAATAAAGTTGACTTGACATATTGGACTAGACAATTCCTCACCACTTGAAATAGGAGATGCACACTGAAAAATAACGTTTGTGAGAGATACATGACTCACCGCCTGCTGCATAATAGCATCTCATTACATGTGGAACGACAAGCGGGTGAGATGGTTGCTTATTTATATTGAAACTGATGACTCATGTACACATACAGGGCTCATATACAGGACTCATATACAGGATTATGTAAATAAAGAATATTGGCATTATAAAGCTTTCATTGGATCGGTCCATAAAAAGTGGTCATTATGTAAAAAAATGCAGTTTTACCGAAGTTATTTATTAGTTTTAAAGCCTGCAGGATGAAAAGAGGATGAAAGTCACTACACTACCCCAGAGAGAGCACTTACTCTGAGAGCATCAAGCTGGCTCTTTGAGAGAAAAAAACTGTTTCTTAAGCAATCTGCCAATTGGTGAGCAGCCTTCATGTTATTTAAAATACAGAAGGCATTAGTGCGGTGTCAAAGATTTGTGCTGGAAGGAACACCTTGACTTCTAACTAGATGAAAGAGTGATGCTATCTTTCCACTTCAAACATCATTTCTGATACTCATATCAATGTGGTTGCAGCTGCAGTAGGCATGATTTTTATGTAAAAATACACACGTACGTTCCCCTCCACCCCCACCCCCCCTCCAAGTTTAGCTCTATTATCACTATTATTATTAGTAGTAGTAGCAGTTTAGATTCAGGCTTGGTCACTCAATTTTAATTCAATTCATTGTCCCTGAGGGGAAAGTCTTCTTGCAGTCAGGTGAAAATACATACAGAATACAAAAAATGCATAAAACATGAAAAACGTCCAACTGTCCCGACCCAACCGCATCATCACTACAGTTACATCATCACCATAACAACCAGCATGACCACCAACCTCATCATTACAGCAAAACATAAAAGCAGGAGTGAAAGGCCCAGACCAGGGATTTCCTCCTGCTCCTCCTCCCCCATCATCATCATCTGTACAATATCTGATTGTGTATATAATGTGTGTATAATGTATGTAATGTGTAGTAACTCATGTACATAATGTAACCTGTTACACCCAACTCCATATTTATCAACTCCATATTTATTCCAGTATCTTTGCACTCTGCACCATTGCACTATTGTCCTAGGGCTGTTTACATATGTACATATATATATGTTTTTATATATACGCATATTTGTACATAGCAGTTAAATGTTTAGGTTTACCTCTGTTCATCTTGTTGTCCTTGTTTTTAGCTGTATATTTATTCTGTGTAAGTACATTGAGAGCAATGAAAAACTGGAGTCAAATTCCTTGTATGTTCATACTTGGCCAATAAAGCTGATTCTGATTCTGACTCTGATTCTGATAAACCTTGTCTGGTGGAAGATGCACAGGAAGCGCCAACTTGAAACTGTAGATTGAAAAACAAAAAAAACGAGCCCTCGGTCCAGAGACAGCCGGGTCACGTTCAATATCCCAACATGTAGCAAACAGGCAGATTAAAAGGAACTGTACTGCATTGAACATCCTGTTGCAGAGCGTTTGTTACGGGTCGTTCTTATGGAGGCTGAGAGGAAATGTTTACAATCATCTATGGTAGACAATAATGACTCATGACAAACGTGGTTCTTTATGTCCTCAGTTGCTGCATACATTATGTCGCAGCAAACCACTTGTACAATAAGTGTGATTGTGAAGCCATGGTGCGGTGATGACTGTTTCCAATCAGCTGTTCACACGTCACTGCTGCTTCAGGGCTACAGCTCCCACACACACACACACACACACCAAACAGGATCTGCACTGTAAACGTACACACCATTTATTGTACAAGTGCTTCGCCTGCGGTACAATTCATGCAGCAGTTGAGGACATAAAGAACATATCGTTCAGCCCAGAAAACGTTTTGCACTGTAGCAAAACGATACAAGCTGTGAACGAGGCCCAGGACTCACCGAACCTCTTCACCACCTCCAACCCCGACAGCCACTATGACGAAATTTAGGTCAGAGAAGTGTGCGGTTGACTGACTTCACCTTACATCATTTCTGGGCATTGAAGCTCTAAAAAACAGTTACCTCTCTCTCTCATTTGTAAATTTGCCTAGAGCAGCTTTAAATAACTCCTCGGGTACAAAAACTTAACTTAAAGGAATAACAATGAAGAGGCTGTTTACTGTGGTACAAAATAAATTCAACAGGTATGAGGGACAGCACTGAAATCCCCAGGAAAAACATCCTAGACAGTATTATGACTTTTATACAACAGTTACTAACACATACATACACTGTCTAAAAAGTTTTCTTCAAAGTAGTATACACTACCAGTGGACACACCTGACTGACTGTACTATGTGTTTCATTCTCTTAAAGCCATTTTGATCTAAAGGCTTCTGCTTAAATGCTTGAAATGAGTTTCTTAGACAAATATAAATAGTGAAGTTGATCCTATGTATGAATTTCTTTCCAAAGCCTTTGCCTTTCCATCAAGGCAAAGGGCGGCTACTTTAAATAATCTTAAATATAAGATAGTTTTGATTTGTTTAACAATTTTTTTGGTCGCTGCATAATTCCATTTGTGTTATTTCATAGTTTTGATGTCTTTACTGTTATTCTAAAATGTGAAAAATAGTAAAAAATATATAAGAAGAATAAGAAAAAAATAAATAAATAAGAAAAATGTTGTGTGTCCAAACGTTTGACTAGTAGTGTAGGCCTATATATATAACAAAGGAGAAAACAAGTAAGATTCCTAACTAGCACCATGGTATCCACAAGAGTTGGCATAGCAACCAGTGCAGACAATAAAAGATTCAAACCCTTTCTTGACCAATCAAATTGCTTTACTAAAACTGTCCGTTGCATAAAGGCTGGTGAACCACACACAGTTTGAGCAACTAACACAAACAGATAGCTTGGCTGGATCTAGCCATTGTAAAATATGAAGAAATTCATTAGCTGTGATTAATTAATTTAATATACCGATTC
This sequence comes from Centroberyx affinis, assembly GCF_046629955.1. Classification (NCBI taxonomy): domain Eukaryota; kingdom Metazoa; phylum Chordata; class Actinopteri; order Beryciformes; family Berycidae; genus Centroberyx; species Centroberyx affinis. The sequence goes on from NW_027281452.1 coordinate 6,473, forward strand.
ATCTGTGTAATTAATCATTTTAATATTCAATGTATAATCCGTTAGGAATAATTATTTGTTTGTTTTTTTACATTTTTCAGCAAAAATGCTGTTTCATTATATCACACCATCTGCTGTTTTTATTCCACCTCTGTGGCTGTTTCCCTGCCTCTGTTTGTGTGTGTGTGTGTGTTTGTGTGTTTGTGTGTGTGTGTGTGTGTGTGTGTGTGTGTGTGTTTGTGTGTAGCAGTGAACTCCATTACCTCTCTCCTGCTGCGAACCCCAAGCGTCTGATACCCACCTGCCTTGCCACTGCTGTACCGGCCTGCTGCTTCTCTCTGCCACGCTGCCTGATAGCCAGTTAACGAGACAAGACAACGCACACACACACACACACACACACACGCACACACACACACACACACACACACACACAGAGACACAGAGACACAGCACACATACACACAGAAATATCCACACATACACAGATATAAAGACAGCCATTTAACAAAGTACAACTGACAAGACAAGACAATGTGGGCTTGAGTCTAAGAAAGAAGCCATGCAAAGCCATTTCACTCACACACACACACACACACACACACACACACACACACACACACACACACACACAGGAAAGAGGTGCCCAGCATGGGAGGCAGTTAAGAGAGGCAGGTAGACAGAAACACAGTGGGAGACTGAAGTCACAGTTTCAATTTGTTCTTCTAACAAGACAGCCAGCGGTCTGACAGACATCAACACACACATGCAGAGAAACCAGAGCTAGGGCATCTGTTATCAGGATCTCCTATGCTGTCACATGTCAATCACACTAACTGTGTATGTGTGTGTGTGTGTGTGTCTGTGTGTGTGTGTGTGAGAGAGAGAGAGAGAGAGATCAGATGTGAAAATAGAAGTTACAGAGAAAGAGGCAGAGACAGAAAGATATATTACTTACTATATGAGTTACTATATGAGGTTACATTAAATAGTAACTGAGCTGACCATCTGCTATTGGCTGGTCTTTGTGCCAGGTGATGTCACCACCTGTTGTACTCTATAGAGGGTGACATCACCTGGCACAAAGACCAGCCAATAGCAGATGGCCAGTTCAGTACCCTACTTTTCACCATTAGGCGTCAGGCTTCACCACAAATTTGTTTTGGGGTTTAGTTAGTCTAGTGTTCATCCATAAATTAGAAGATAATGCACATCTCAGAAAACATATTTTTCAATCGATGCTGGTATGCAGGAAAAAAGGAAAAATGTATACCGCACATGATATGTTTTATTAATTATCTCCAGAGGTGGAAAGAGTACTGACAAATACTACTCAACTACAAGTATTGTTACTTCAGTGAAAATTAACTCAAGTGCAAGTAAAATTACTAGTCCAGGAATTTACTCAAGTAAGAGAAAAAAAGTAGCCTATTTAAAAGTACTCAAGTAAAAGTACATTTGCGTTTCTTTAAAAATGTTTTATAATTATCCCGAAAACAAACGCCCATTGCTCCGAAAATACACACTCTCCCTGCAGTTAGAAAGATTCATGGCCTGCAATCAGTCGGCCCTGCCCCCTAATGTTTCATACCTTGTTCACACTGAATCTTCCATCGTTTCTCAAACAAACAGAAGCACATGGCTAATTATTATGCAGAATAATGTCATCGGACCTTCCCGGGTGCAACGGAGGAAGCTGGCTGTCCGACCTCCCGGTCGGATATTTACTCTAACAATCCTATTTCCCTGGTTGGAATTATGCAGCATTCCATGCAGCAGTGATATTACGATTTCCCACACATAGAAAACTTTGTGGCCACCCGCCAATATCAGCACTGACCGCCACAATGTTTTTTTTTTCACTATTTAATTGTAGAACTGCGCATAATGCATTAATTTGCTCAGCCCCTAATTGCTCTGTGCGCTCTCTCTCTCGCTCTCTTTCTCTGTCTCTTGCTCTCTCTCTCTCTCTCTCTCTCTCTCGCGCGCGCTTGCTCTCTCTGTCGCTCACTCTCTCTGTCTCTTGACTCTCGCTCTTTCTCTCTCTCTGTCGCTCGCTCTCTCACGGGACCCGTCTGTGCGCCTCCCGTTACACACGCAGGCGTTTTTTCCATGCCAAGGAGACAACCGACTGAATTCCTGAAAATAAGAACAGTTAAGGTTACTCGGGATACAGCTGGGCTTCCGAGATTAGCACACGGTCTAGCTGCTAGTCAGCATCCACTGAGTGGACTGATAACGTTAATATTAACTTTTTAACTCTGACTCTGAATGTGAATGTGACTCTGAAAGTTTGTATTTTCAAAGAAGGAAAAGGACTTGTCCTGAGGAGGAGCAGAGACAGTCTGGACCAGAGGAGCAGCTGAGCAGTAAAACAGAGTATGTAACAATGTTAAAGGCTAGTAATTTAACGATGTAAAGATACAGGTGAAATTGACAACACAGAGAGGTAATGGAATCCTTTATTGATAATAGCCTATATATTGACAACCCACCTACCACCACATATAGATTTGAAATCTGTGGGAAAGACTGAACTTCATGTTGCGTCACATCATGTGCGCTATACATTTTTCTTTTTTTACTCAAGTTGATTTCCTTCATACCAGCACCGATTGAAAAGTATTTTTTCTTGGACGTGCATTCTCTAAAATAGTGTACCGCAAACCTGGATATCGAGAGAGAGAGCGAGAGAGAGAGAGAGAGAGAGAGAGCAGGAACGACAGAAAAGAGAGGGGAGAGATAGACAGTTATAGGTTTGAGACAGACAGAAAACCTTCGCAGAATTCTAAAATTTAGCTTCAGGCAATTCATGAAACTCACTCCTGTTTCCTCCTTACGGCAATGACCAGAGGATTTTCTTAGAGCGGGTGAAGGGGAAGATCGGCTGCCTTGTTGGCACAAATTCCCGCCTGTTGATTGTAGGATAAAGGGGAGACAACAACTTAAACTCCACCATCTCCCTACATGAACAAAACGCTCACTCTCAAACACACACAAAAATCTATTTCATCAGTAAAGAGTGTGAGGTAAAGTTGATGTTTTGAGATTTTAGCATGGTTAACATGTTAAATGAGATAAAGACTGATATTGAAAGTTAAGCTGATACTAGCATGCCTTATATGTAGGGATAGGACGATGTGGTAATCTCACGATTCGATTCGATTCAATTCATGATGCGGGGTTCACGATTCGATTCAGCTACAACTCGATATGGTGAAAGTTAGATGAATACAAAGTATGATTGTAAACCCCTTTATTTCCTTATTTCCACTGTTTTTGGAGTGAATAGTCACCGAGAAGAAACCCACTAAACACGGTCGAAATGGAACAAGCAATTCAATTCAGTTCAATTCAATTCATGAAGCATTGTGACACGGTTATCCGTTAAATTACCTAATTCCACTAACATTACTGAAAAACCACAAGGTAACAACGTTACCTACCGTTAAAGTTTGTAGAGCAGCAGAAGATTTATCAAGTTAGTGCAAACATTTTTTTTGTTGGAGAAAAATGAGCCATGCCGACCAATGCAAAAATGCTTCCTACGTTTCTATTTACAAGCTGCAGGCCGTACACGCTGAGATCCCCGCCCCCTCTACCATGGTTTGTGGTTTTCAATGTCAGCCATTTTCAATGTCCCCCTCCACTAAGGATACTTGCTGCGAGACTAACGCGAGCCAAGCTGACGTGGGCGCCTAAAGTACACTAATTGTCTCAGGAAAATGACGTAAGATTAACTTATTGTAATGGCAATGCTGCTAATTCCAATGTGAGTGTACAAATATTAGTATTAGTACAAATATTTTGGACCACATATTGAATTGGCGCAGATCAGAACAGAAAAAAATGTGACTCCATGCAGCTTTTTGCTTTTCATACTGATGTAAAAACATCAGATCTTTGCCACATGTGAGGGAAAAATCAGAACTGGGACACTTTCAGCTGCAGTGTGAATGTAGACTATGAAAGAGTGTGTGTGCATGTATGTGTCTGTCTTTTCTGTATGTGTATTTGTTTGTAGGTTTTCATGGTACAGAGTACAGAGTAGAGTGAGCTTGGGTCAAACAGGAAGGTTAAAGCGGCGGAGCGGCTTATCTTCCTTCTCTGTCATCCTGTCTGCTGCACCGCAGGCTGAAAACGTGCACACACATACACACAAACACTTCGCATTTACACATAAACACATACACATGCACACACACCAACACGTGTATGCATGCACACACTTCAGGCCCAGATGATGACCCAAGAGGAAACTCAGTAAATTGGAGTGAGAGAGTATCTCTCTTACTGCCTGCCCCAAGTCTCCGAACAGAGACAAGTCCTCCATACTAATATCAACTCGTTCTGCATGTCTGACTCCCTGCCTTCATCTGTTTCTGTTACACTGTCTTTCTGTCTCGCTTTCATATCTGTATGTCTCTCACATTTCTCTCTCTCACCTGTCTTTTACTGTATCTTTCTGTCTCTCTTTCATATTTGTATGTCTGTCACATTTCTCTCTCTCACCTGTCTTTTACTGCATCTTTCTGTCTTTCATATTTGTATGTCTGTCACATTTCTGTCTCACCTGTCTTTTACAGTCTTTCTGTCTCTCCTTAATATTTGTCTCTCTCTCACATTTCTATCTCACCCATCTTTTATCATATCTTTCTGTCTCTCTTTAATATTTGTATGTCTCTCACATTTCTGTCTCACCTGTCTTTTGCTGTTTTCTTTCAGTGTTTTTTTGCATTGCTCTGAAATTTCTCCCTTGTTTTTCCATCTTTCATCTCTCTCTTTAGCCCTATTCGTATGTGACTAATATTTTGTGTTGACATCCAGTAATTTGTAATAATAGCGTATTTTGGGGAAGATAGAACCGTATTTTGGGGAAGACAGAGGTCCCCTGACAATACCAATCCCATGCGAATCAAACTCTCTGTAATTTCAGCTGTAATTTATTTTTGAAACACAATTTTATTTCTTTTCTCCTTCTAGACGTGATTTTTTATCTTCCTTCTGTCATGAAAAACGGAGAACAGTAGTGGAAACTATAGAGGAAGGAGGTTTTAACTGATTTTTCGGCACAACCTTTACGTTTTTCTTTGCTAAATCAGACAGTGACGAATTGTAAAATCTTTACCTTATACAATGATTTCAGCGAGTTTCATTATTCTGGTGCGAGTGCTTTTCATGAAACAGCGGTTGGGAGGTAATTCATTAATTACATGAGGAAACACTAGTCCTGTGCCAGCGGGGCTATAGCTGCATCTTTCTTGTACCTGTACCAACAGGGACTTTCTGTTCTTGTCTTGCTACATCTCTCTCTCTCTGTTGCTTTACTGCCTGTCTGTCTCTGTATCTCTTTCTTTGCTTTATCTATTGCTGTAGTGCTTGTGCTGCTCTCGTGAATCACTCTCTCACTCGCCGCACTTTCTCTCTCTCTGCTTCTATGTATCTCTGTCTTTACTCTCTCTTCCTCTGGATCTTTTTGCTGCTGTCTCCCTCTCTGCTGTGATCAATCAGTCTCTCTCTCTCTCTCTCTCTCTCTCTCTCTCTCTCTCTCTCTCTCAATCCCACAGACTCTACTTTTCCACTCCAGTCTGGTCGAAATAGTGCAGTATCAGCAGTATTCGCCACAACCATAGGTCAAGTGTTAATGTGAATTCTCTGATTTAGCCTCCTTACATAATCTCTCACACACACACCCCCACCCTCCTCCCCTGTCTGCTGTTGGTTTGCTTGTGTGTTTCCTGCTGCAGGGGCTGGTAGGTGGAGCTGGGAGGGTAATCAGTGCTAACAGGATGCTCCTGGCCCTGCAGATCTCCAGCAGTTATAAGTCTCTCCCCATTACACAGCTTGCCTTGCTTTGTTGAGCTTTATTTTTGCAACATGCAATACCTCTACTGCGACGTTACATCCATCCTACGATTCTATTTTTGCAAGTAGCACATTTAAAATAAATTATTTCTCTTAACTTTGCGACACCATCACAGACTGGGTTGTGACAACACACATATACAAACCAAGTGGCCAAAACCACAGGTGAATTTTGAAGCGTTAGCTGAAGTGGTGGCAGCAGCAGTTCCTCCAAAAAGACTCCAGACCCACCAACTCCATGCAAGTCAATGGGACCACAACCCAACTTCTGCTAAAAATAAAAAGTCAATAATGTTATGGTCTCAGAAGCTAATTTCACTTTTTCTAATGCGTGTTCTTATGGTGATTTTCAAAATAATTGTGTAATTAATGGGATATAATGGATATAAAACAGGGTTGTTTTCCTAGTTATTGACAGGTCGTCGATTATGGGCCAATAGTAGGCGGAGCTACAGCTCTGCAGACGACCCAGACTCCACCCTCTGCCTCGCTTTAGCTGCTCCGGCTCCAAAAAATGTCTACATGGCGGCGACCGTAAACATAACCTCCAGGCTTCAAAACGGCCCTTGAGAAGCCAGTGGGTGATTTTTTACAGTCTATGATACAAACACACACATTGTAAATACTTCATTTGCACCTGCTCGATTAAATCAAGTACACAAAATTCAAACGTTGCCGTCTATAAAATCACAGACTGAACAGAATTCATTGCCCCTCTTTATGGATCGGCCTGGAATCTGTAAGCCTTTAACCGCATGTGTGTGAACAAGGCTGTTGAATATCCTCTTACAAATATACCCAAGACTTCTGAGGTGCAGCGAGGTGGTATTACTCGGTCAGTCTATCTGAGAAGACTTGTTCCTTTAAAGGTCAAATGGAAGCTATCTGAAGGAAAAGTAGTACTCTTTGTTGATAAAATCGACACCGGGGCTGTGCTTGGAATATTGAGAGCGATATCTGTATCAAAACACATGCAATAGATCCAAACAACAGAGTGCAGAACCAAGTGTGGGTGGTGATTTTGTAGGATACTAAAAGGATGTACTTACAGGCAACACCTGTAATTTAGCAGATTGTGGTTTTAGTTATACAATCATTTCCCAGAGGTTTAACTCAGCCAATGAGATTATTTCTGCCTCCAGAGCAGCTCTACCTCTGATAAATGTTTACAGGACTATAAAACATGGAATGTGACACAGAATGATCAGCAAATTCCAGCTGGGAAGCGAGTTTCCCCTGCAGCTGCTGTCCAGCCAAGTGCTGTCTTGTCTGTGTGTTTCACAATAATCCCCACCGCAGACTACAGCGCTTTTACAATCCAACAGACTGTGAAAACAGAGTATTTCACACTAAATGATTGGTCTGTACGGAGTTCCCTGCCATGCTGTCGGATAGGTGAACTCAGAAGGCAAGGAGCTGAAAACACGCATTAGCCTACATGAACAGATCCACCGGGATTCCCAATGTAGCTTCCAAACATCCATCACATTACGTTTCATTATGTCATTTAGCAGATGCTTTTGTCTAAAACAATTTGTCCTTACAATAAGTACATTTTGTCAACAGTAGTCAAACTGACTGTAGATCACAGTCTTCATCAGCTAAGCCTTTAATATGAATAAGCAGCATTTGTAGAATCAGAGCTTTTTTGATTTTTAGTTTTTTTTTATTAAGCGTAGAAAGGGAATTGTTACATGATAGGTTAATTCAATATTACAATAATGCATAGACAATTACATTATCACAAGATAAAGGACCAGGGTTCATTTTGAATTCATTTAATTTCATTTAGCCTAATTTATCCTTTATTCGGTCAACAGTTGCCGTTGAGATCGAGAGCCGATACACATTATACATAATACAATTCAGTTACATATTCCAGCATTATAAAATCATTTAAAAAAAAATGATGTATAATACAAAAAATTACTCTGTAAGTTATCTCTATCTATATCTGGCAGGTTACGACTCTGGTTCTGGTTAGTTGACTATCACAGTGGTGTGTCCATTATAACACAGAGTCACTGAAACCATTTGCTGTATTTATTGAAGAGAAAATACAATTTGTTTGAAGATGTAGTAGTAGTTGTTGTTGTTGATGTGTTTATGTTGGTTTCTACAATGAAAATGAAAATGTTCCACAAACATCACATATATTACTTGTAGTCTAAGAACATTAAATAAATGGCGTTAGAAAAAATACATCAAATACACTTCCAGTGACACCAAGTATATGCATAGAATTAGTGAAGTCCGTTTAGAAAATAGTGCATGTCCATTATCGATTCACATCCTATTACAGTGAGTCAAAAACATTTACAGCTACATCTAGTAAGGCAAACATTAATTTATAAAATCATCAGCGCTATCGTTACGCATTGAGGCATCAATCAATCACATAGTTCAATAGTGCAGGGGCAGAGTAATAATATCAAAATACCAAAAATACACAGTTGACTCAAAGACACAACATTCAGCTTGGTCTGCTCCAGCCACCAGTCACCCAACAGCCAAACCTCGCATCCAAACCTAATAGTTTTCCACACTACATTGCACAAAGCAATTACAAACATCATGAAAATATATCATTATAGATATCATTGCTTTAAAATCAAGGGAACAGTAAATTGTAATTGCAAATTATTTTGCATTCAGTTCCATTTATAAGTGCATATTGCATATTACCAGAAACCAGCCTTGCCAAGATCAGAATGTATGTGCAGGGTGCACATAACCCCTAACCCCTAACCCTAATCCTAACCCATTGAAAAGTAACCAGTCATGTGATCTGGTACCATAATTACTGTATTTAAAGGAAAAATCCATCCTAAAACACTTAACACTGTTGGAAAGCCGATATTTGCGATGTACCTTGCATTCCTGGGTCTATTTTATTTGGACAGCTACAATGGAATATAATAGGAGAAAATCTAAAACATCTGCAGTAAACGTCAGGCTTTGGTGTCAGTCCCTCAGAATCGATGAGCAAGGGCTTCTTTATAGACACACCATTTTACACCAACGGTCACAATTCATACAGGGAGAAATTCAATGTACAACAGGAAGAGATACGGATTTCTGTACCAACAGTAGCCTCAGTAGCCCATAATTCAATGCAGCCACAAGACATTTTGTGTTTTGAGTAAAGGGGGCGACTCAGTTTTTATTGCCTGGAAACTCTCACTCTCCTTCTGTTACTATCGATATCATTATTGCTGTCTCCTACATGTAAAACCAACGTCTACATGCAACAAGTCCAGGAGAGTTGTCTGGGGGTTGGTGAAAGTCATTCTGGGAAATATAGGAAATCACTAATTGAAGTAGAACAAGGTGTGACAGATTGAAGGAAAGTGGATAAAACAAAAAAGTAAATTACAGCACCTCATTACAACATAACTCTGGGAATGCATTGCAACGTCACAGATTGGTGATATATAGTAGTGTAAAAAAAGAATAGCGCTTTATAGTGAAATATAATTTACCTTCTCAGTGTTAAAGAAGACCAGCCAACTTTTTTGATAATAAATCATAGTGGTGAGCGCAAAATGTATCTCCTGTAGTAAAATGCAAGGCACTGTGGTGTTGCTTACAAAAGCTTCAAAGTAGAAGGTCAGCATACAAATACAAAATATCTACATAGTAAAATACACACTGTGGATTGTACAATGATTTTCCTATTCTCTAAACACATGCATGCTTTGTTTCTGCTCCTTTTTTAAGGTAAGGTGTCTCCCATGGGCCTGACTGATGTGATTGTCCTATGATTGTACAAGTTCAATTTGGGTACCATAAAACACGTTTGAGATTGATTAGAGATATCTGGAGATCATCAAAGACAGCTAGAATCAATTACTGTAAGAGCCTGGCTTGGAGTGGAGCCCGTGGCATACAAGATGGTATCATCAGCGTGAAAGTGGACGTTACAATGCTGTGTTGAAACAAGACTAAGAGCCTAACAGCCCTGCAACACTGAATTTTGTGGAAGCGTTCCTGCTGGGAATCAAACTCGGGTCTCCCGCTTGAGAGTCTGCAGTCTAACTCCCTGCAGCACACTTTCACCCACGTGACCATAAAGCTGTGAACAGACCGAATGACTTGGCATTGCACCCCTTGCTGATTTTGAGAAGCTTTGATTTAATGTCATCAGCAATAATAGCCTGAGTTCAAGTAGCCTGAGTGGTATGCATAGAAACATTTATAGGCAAAATCATCCAAACTGATAGAGAGCAACTTGTTCAATACAATGTTATGGTCAGCAGTATCCTTTGATTGGTCAGTGAGTAGGGCAGGATAGCATTCACTTGTAGAAATGCACATAGTTGAGAATGAAGCAGATTATTTTTTATGCAAAATTTGGCCAGACAGGGGGGTTTGAAATTGGATGATGGTTGTTTAAAAATCACTGATATCAGCAGGGGGGCTAAACCACATAAAACTTGTTTTGATTGTTGATTGATTGACTATCCTCTCCATTACATTTTCCCACTTTCAGGCCTATTAAAGCATTGCAAATTTCAGTATATGTGACAGGTCTAAAAGAACTTAGTGTCAACAGTGCTGGATAAAGCAATTACTCTCTACCAGCATGACAGTATAAGTGGACAGCATATCAAATAGATAGTCTGAAGAGATAGACTGATGATTAAAAGCTTCAACATTACTGATTATGTTTGTAATTAGAACATTTTCAAAGGGAGTGAAGTTGTAGAGTTTTTTAGACACTACTAAAGGGATAGCTTGACAGAATTCAGGTAAAAGTCAGGCTTTGCTTTCCTTATCATTCCAATTTATTTATTTCTTAGCTGGCTGAAGATCTGCCAATCAGTCAGGGAGCCAATAGCTCTGGCTGTGGCCCCATGCTTTGTCTGTACTTTGAATAGCTAACAATAATTCAGGAGAAAATGAAGGGCTTGATGTGTTCTTAATTCCAAATTTCTTATATGGAGCATATCTATCAGTGATATGATCAAATGCGTAAGAAAACTGTGCCTTGTTTTTGCAGACTGAATCAGAATGCATCTTATATATCTCAGGCATACATACATAAGATATCCTATTTTCATTTGCAATTCCCAGACTTTGTTGTGAGATTTGGGCCTTTCCCCCTCTCAAACTATAGTACACCAAGCTTGTCTGGATCTGAGATTTAAAATCAACCATGGTTGCAAAACTTTTGATGACCACGACTGGATTGGAAGCAGGAGATTGAACATTTAACACTTCTCATAGCACAGATTATTACCGACCACAGATTGAAAGCCATATAGTGTCATCAAGAGAGCTGAGGTGGTGTAATATAGCAATAACACCCAAGAGGACGTTCTCTTCACTGTGATTATGGGTACAGTATGACAAAGTATTACATCATGAAAGTACCCAAAGTACCTTAAGCATCACATCACCAAAATAAAGAACGCACTCGTGGGTATTATGACTTTATGCAACAGTCGCCAACGCATGTGAACTGTCTGAAAGTTTTTTTACAAAGTAGTCTACATATATAACTAGAAATAACCGCCTCACGGTTGTATGCCTCCACCAATAACTTTGTTTTATCATTGCAAGGACAGTTTTTATTTATTGAACATATATAATTAATGTGATTATCAGGTCAACTTAAAGGATTTTGGTGTCTACAAAAGTAAGTGACAGCACTTCCACCGTTTTTGTAGAATGAACCAAGATCGTTTTCTCAGCTACAGTGGTAAGCAAAACATTATGATGTCACAGTGAAGTTGACCTTTGAACTTTTGGATATAAAATGTCATCACTTCTTATCCTATTAGACATTTGTGTGAAATTTTGTCATAATTAGCGTATGAATTCTTGAGTTATGGCCAAACATGTCTTTTGTGACGTCACAGTGACCTTGACCTTTGACCACCAAATTCTAATCAGTTCATCCTTGAGTCCAAGTGGACGTTTGTGCCAGATGTAATGAAACTCCCTCAAGGCGTTCCTGAGATATCGCGTTCACGAGAATGGGATGATCACTAACTAGCTGAGCCTAACTAGATCTAACTGATCAATAATCAACCAAAGGACAGAATGGTATGGGACAAACATCAGGAAGAGCACTAGACACACGAAAGCGGATTTTATCAAGACATAAACATACCTATTTTACACAGCCTAACCTACCCAGCTCCACCAGCCTTAGACCCTCAATGCATACAAGATAGATATGAGCAGTCATCCAAAAAATCAGACAAGGGCAGCAAATCAGGAGCATGAAGTCCTGCAGTGTGAACGTAGCTTAATGCCCCTGGGCTTCAGGAAGAAAGCCACTGAAAAGCTGGATGCACACACTGCAGGCTGTGGGTGTTGGTCAGACTGGCTGGACAACCAGACCATTAAAGTTAAACTGAAATGTAAAAAAAATGGTTACCACAAGAGCTGGAAAAGCAGCTCTTTTGGCAATTATCAGCACAGCGGGAACGTCTCTTTTGCCTGCTTGGCCGGAAAGTACAAGTTATATAATGTGTGTTGTGATTCATTACGGCTGAAAATGGCCGGTATGGTCATATTGGGAACTGCGACCAATACGACAGAAACCAATTAGTTCAGATTGCGGGTTGAATGTTTTTTACATTTCAGTTTAACTTTAATGGTCTGGTTGTCCAGTCATTCTGACCAACACCCACAGCCTGCAGTGTGTGCATCCAGCTTTTCAGTGGCTTTCTTCCTGAAGCCCAGGGGCATTAAGCTACGTTCACACTGCAGGACTTCATGCTCCTGATTTGCTGCTCCTGTCTGATTTTTTGGATGACTGCTCATATCTATCTTGCATGCATTGAGGGTCTAAGGCTGGTGGAGCTGGGTAGGTTAGGCTATGTAAAATAGGTACTGTAGGCTGTTATGTCTTGATAAAATCTGCTTTCCCGTGTCTTGTGCTTTCCCTTATGCTTGTTCTATATCATTCTGTTCTATGTTTGATTATTGATCAGTTAGATCTAGTTAGGCTCATTCTCTGTACAATCCCTTGAGACATGCATGTGATAAAGGGCTATATAAATAAACAAACTTAAACTTAATCTATTCTAGGATGTAACCCATATCTGATTCTGGGGATGTGCGAAAACAGTTGACTAGTCATTTGTAAGGATGTGCAACAACATTTGTATTATCATTGTTGTTATTGTTATATTTTGTACTTTTCCTTTCTTTTGTACTTTTGCGCATTTTGCGTTTCAGCCCTATTCTTCTCTATTTCTTAGGTTTATTTGCTGGCTATTACTGTCTTCTGAATGTATAAATGTTGAAAAGTATTCTGTATAGTCTGGCACTAGCCTTTTTCCATATTTAAAAAAAATGTATAATGATGATGTAAAAATGCCTCGGGATCCAATTTTGTACCAAATATCCATGTGTTCCAGATCAGTATTGAAATAAACAAAAGCAAACAGATTTCTGCTGTTCACACTGATTAGAAAACATCAAATGTGAGTCACATGTGAGGGGAAAAATCCTAATGGCTCGTCTGCAGTGTGAATGTAGCCTTGGTGTCCTCTGGGACTCTCTCACCTCCATGCAGACTGCAGTGCCATCACTGTTGAGCGTGTATGAAATGAGTCAACCTGTGGGCAGAATGCATAGAAACCAATGGGGTGAGTTGTCCTTACGCTCCACCCACACACACACACATATATATACAGAGGGTCAAATGATTCATAACACCCACTTTAAAATTAATACGAGTTGATGGTATATCACTGTGCACTGCTTCTCAGACCAGAGGAAGAAGTAGCAATTTTGTTCTGGATTTCACACTTGCTGTTCCACACTTGCACATGGATGCACACACACCTCATGTATACACATTTTAATACTTTAGTTGTCAAATGTATTTTATGTACTACTAATATCTTAGTCTCAGTTCTTACTTGCATTGTATTGTAATGTTTCTGTACTATTTTCAATCTTAATGTTCCTGTACTTTCTGGTTTAACCTCAAAAAGCTAGCCATTTTGTATTAGAAACAATGTTTAATGCCTTTGTCCCTGTTAAATAAACGAGTAAATAAAATGAAATACTGCACAAACACTCGTACTCGTTCATAGTAAAGCCCAGCACACAATAGAGGATTACTGCTTTTCTCGATTTACACACAAGGTTTGTGTGTAAACCCTGATAATCGGTGGAAAAATCACAACTGGAAGCTTTTCCATTTGCTCCTCAACAACAGTGAGGTGAGGCGGAGTGAGCGGAGTCTGGCCGTCCACCTCCACTGTTGTTTTGACTGATGTCACGTCGGATCAGGAGAGTTTCTGTGAGATTAGCTGTCCTGACGTTAGTGATGCATCAGAAGTCAGCAGGTTAATCTCTGTTATATCATTTTGGGTGTGACAAGAACATTGACGTCTGAAAGACAAATAAATCTGTGATTTTTGTGTGTGATGCAATCCTTTTTCAAAATCCTTTAGTGTTCCGGTGTTGGCAGCCTACGAGCATCAGATTTGTGAATGGTCTGACTTAAGCTTCATGGTTACATAAAGTTTGCCATGTTGTGCAAAATTACTCTCTGAGAGTAGAATGAATGTTCATTGTCGTTTTCAGTCATTTTTGATTCAAGTTGCTTATTTGTCATCAGCTGTTGGTTGTGGCTATGACTGAAAGGCATTAGTCATGGCAGAAATCAGGTTTGACTACATGACTGATGTGATGTTACTCATGCCCCTTTTCCTTCACACACACACACACACACACACACACACACACACACACATTAATTTTGCTCATCATATCAGACTCAGCCTCCAGTCATGCCAATTCCAATCCACACACAGACAAACAAAATTGCATATGTGGTTTGCTCACCACATCAGCTCCAGTCGTGACCAGTTATTTTAACACACACACACACTCACACTCACACACACACACACACACACACACACACACGCACGCACACACACAGACTTGACTATGATGACTCAAATCTCAGCATAGTATTGTGGAAAATCCTTGATGTAAATGGAAACTTTGAAGAACAAGGATTTTGCCAATAAAGGCCCCAGTTTCTCATGTACAAGTTCAATCCAGAAATCAATCTGTGAAATTAATGGTGACCAATCAAAGCACTGTCAGATGATCAAGGGTATTCTTTTTTTAACTGTGATATCCCCTAGTTATCTTTAGTTAGGGCAAGCCAGCAACTTTCACATCTCAAACAGCTTTTTTTAACTTTCCTAATGTGCCTACATGAAAAATGTATGAACAATTTGGTGTGTTCTGATCATCTTTCAGAGTGTATAATTGCAGATGCATCGTTTTTTTGCTCTAAACTGTTGAAGTGATGTTGAATTTTAATAAGATGCTTACCAATTATTGTAAATAGGCGGGAAAAAAAGTGAGACCCATTTTTTATTGGCAGAATCTGCTTTGTCAAAGTCCTGTCTTCCACCTTTCTTCACCTTTTTACAATTATTGATAAACATACTATTTTCTTTGTTCCATTGGCATAAGTTTCCTCAGACCGGATTTCAGTGTTACACTTGTTCAAACTGAAAGGTTTAATAAACGTGATTCACTTAAACACAATTCAGCAGAATGACTAGTTTTTATATATTGTCAGAATCTGCTTTGTTGGCTTTCCTTTATGTGCTAGAAGTGTGATTTTCAGACTGTGAATGGAGAGAGAAAAAAAAAACACAATTCTCCAATCTCCTCTACATTCTCTGTTATTTCTAGCAACAGATAACAGAGAATGACCGATTTTGACATTATAACATGTCCAGGAAGCTACACCACCCACGATACTACCAAAGTTCAACATCACTTTAAGTGTAAGTGAATGGCAAATCACTGAAAGTTATCTACTGTTTCCTTACTGCTGTATCGACTGGACAGGAGCAGAAAATCAGATTTTCAACTCTGTGTGATATTCATGGTGGCTGTCATGCTTCAGAGTAAAAAAAAAGTCGCATTCATGACAGCTCTAAAATTATATCTCTTTCATTCTTTCTTTCATTAGCACGCAACATTTCTGCTTTCAGCTTTTCTAAATGAAATCAGACCCTACTCAAGTGATTTCAACAGTAAAAATGGCATTAAAACGGGTGATTATGCGTTCTCATTATATAAATCCAACATTGCAATCCTTTTCAATACTTTTTGATGCCTCAAACTCAATATCGATACCAAAAGTTGGTACGTGCCGATAGTTATTCGGCTCACAACTTAACTGTCCTATGAGGGCAATTAGGCTCACAGACAGGGTTTCATACAAATCACCACAGCAGATTCCATATAGGCAAAAGTCTGATGATAGCGAGTCTCAAGGTATCGCTTCTTTAAAACCCGGCCGCAGCTCCGCACCGACCCACAGAGATCCATTAGCTTCTTAGGTATTCTGCTAAGGATGTAAGACTCTTTTATTCCAGTCAGTTCAGTGTCAGAATTATTTCCATTATACCGCTCACCTTTTGGCCACTTGCTCTCTCTTTCTGGATATAAAGACACACAAAAAAAAAAAGGTTCTTCGGAGTGATGCCGTAGAAGAACCATTTCTGATTCCACAAAGAACCTTTCAATAACCTTTTAAATAACCATATATGGGTTTTTTTGGAGGATATTAAAAGGTTCTTAATTTCTTAGTTATTGGATGGTGGGTGATGGCATACATGTGGACAATAACCAAACCCCTACACAGTATACTGTATATTGTGCAATTGTAAAAGAGCCTATACAAGGGCAGACACAATGTAGGAGTCTAAGCAAAGGAGAGCAGAAATGGTTCTTTAAAGAACCTCAGTCTGAAATGGTTCCTCTATGGCATCACTCCGAAGAACCGTTTTCAGCACACACATAAATGTGCACACACTGCAGAAAACGTCCATCTTAACGAGTCATTTAGTTTCATATTCAACCTTTGAATCTTATTGTTCTTAAACCAAGATAAACATTCTGCCAGTGAGGAGAGATAACTCCACATACACAAGGCAAATACAATGTGCTTCACATAAAACACAAAAAAATAGGCTACATACACAGACCACAACTATTTAAAATGACATAAAAAAAGAAAGAAAAAAAAAGAAAGATAGAGATAGAGATAGAGATAAAATAGGTAAAACACACATAAAATAAATAAAATAAATAAATAAAGATAATAACACCTGTTACATCTACATCTACATTTAGCGGAAGGCCACAGAGAAAAGGAATTCAGGACTTTTCTAGAACTGAGTGTCAGATCACTGCACTGCTGTCAAGAAAATTACACTTGATTCTACTAAATTCTTGAAACAAGTTGATTTGTGTTGGAAATTATCAAACCCCACTGCCAGCTTTCTTTCACTGGTTTTAAGAAAAATATGATTTTAGGGCTAAATAATGGACTAAATGACTTGCTAAGATGGATATTTTTGCAGTGTTATACACACAGAAGCATAAACCCATGAATATCTGTGCACATGCATTAAACATATGTGAACACACACACACACACACACACACATTCATAAACACACATGTATTCAGCATTGCCCTGCAGGCTACAGCCTGAGGCCCGACAGCCTCAGCCGCTGGAGGGATTTAACTTAACAGTGCAATGGAATAACTATGTATTCCCCTCTGCAGCAATTAGCCCGACTCAAGGTCTTACACCAAAGAATCAAATAGCTAAACGCCGAGTGTATTTATAATGATCCAGTGAGTGTACCGGCCGCAGGGATCCTCAGATGTGACACTATCATTATTCATTAACAGGGAACAATATATCACCAACACACACACACACACACACACACACGCATGTAGACACCCCACACACATGCACACACACACACACATACATAAGCACATAAACAACAGGCCAAGCTACAGTAGTTTGGTGAATTTCATCTTCTCACTTCATAAATTTCTCGCTGTGAAGAAGTTTTAAGAGCTGTCCCAATAAAAGTCTATGATTCATGAGAGGGGGTCAAGTAAATCCCAGGGAGGCGAGCCAGGTAGCCTGTAAAACTTCAATACACATTCTCATTTTCTTTTCACGCTCCACACCTCCCGTCCTCAGTCCCACCTTCCCAATCTCTTTTCTTCCATCCCATTCTCCTCTCCTTTATTGTGTCTCCTTTCTTCTTCTTCCCTTGCCTTTCTCTGTCCAGAAAATCAGTTTAGGCTCACAAAGACAACGACACACCTTGTTTTACCGGAAAAAATATATAGGTATGAATAGGTAAAATCCCATTTTGCCATTTCAGAGTTTATCCTAAACCCATTTCTTTTAAATTTGCCTTCCTTTATTAGATTTACGTTATGGCATCTTACCTGTTGTATTTTAAGCAACAAGTCACAGGAGGCTGATTTGTAAGTGGTTTTTTTTACCGTCTGTGGCTTACTGCTTTAAAACAGCAGTTACACACCATTGTAATAAAAAAGGACACAAATATTCCGCATTTTTTGCCTTTATTAGATAGATGTAAATGAAGAAAGACAGGAAAAGTTGGGAGATTTATTTTCCCGCCTTTTTAGGACGTCACTACTTGCAACCCGGTCTCACGGGAGTTCGTGAAATAGTCACGTAATTTAATCTATTGATTCGATTTTTCCATTTTTTTCGTGTCACTCAGCACGACTTTCAAACTAATGTATTTCAATTGGAAGTAACTTTCGTGCCTGCAACACGTTTTAGCCTCAGCGGCCGTTACTATGGTGAAGCAAGACGCCAGCTGATAAGTCAACAATACGATAAGTTAATGTTATGGCCATATGTTTTAATTATTTCACCTTCGATTCTGAGAAATCAAGACGTTAGCGGAAGGCTACAATAGCCTACCCATGATCCTCAGCGCCCGTTACTATGGTGAAGCAAGACGCCAGCTAAAGCATAACGTAACATAATATTCAGTATAACGTCATTATTATTATTCATAGTATTGCAGATTGGTGCCCAAATTTCTTAATTTAATGTTTTCTCAATTAGTGAATGTATATTTAGATTCCCGATCCACACTCCATTCCAGTTGGTGGCGGTAATGCACCATAACGTTGTTTGCCAAACGCTATAAAACTCAAGAAGAAGAATCTGGCGGTGAAAGGTGTTCCAGGTGGTTTCCCTCATTGCGGTCAAAATCCTGTCAAGGTAGGTTGTATGGCTAATAATAGTCTGCTGCATGTTTTGCTTAAATGTTATAATTTATGCCTTTCTTTGCCGTTACTCGCATGGTTTACATATTAGCACAATGATTTAAAGCCTGACCAATTGTTTTGCCTCTGTCAGCAAAAAAAACAAAAAAACAAAAACAAACTCTTGTGAAAATAGGCTTGCTTGCTGGCTAGCTAACGTTCAACATAAGCTAACACTAAGTTATATCAGCTGAAGGTTGATTTTTTTTAAAAGTTTTTATTCAGTTATCTTAAGTATTTATAACAAAACATTATAAATATAAACATAGCTAGCCTACACTTCATAATTAACCTTTTCTGTTCTTCCTGCAGCTCCTGTCAAACCTAACAACTCTCAACGAACTGATAACGAACTGATATATAAAACACAAAGGCACTTTTAAGAGCCAACCTCTATCTATCTATTCTATCATTCTATCTATCTATCATTCTATCTATCTATCTATCTATCATTCTATCCATATCTCTAATCTCTATCTATATCTTTATCTATTTCTCCGTCTTTATTTATTCATCAATCTTCATCAATCTACATTTTTTGTATGACATTAAACTGTCCAGATAATCTAGGAAATAAATTCAGTGGTACCATTTGTGATTAAGTGAGCATGCCACTGCAAGGTCAGAAGGGGATTTCGGACCGTTGTGCCAATATAGTAGGTCAGGATAAAGTTAAATTAATAATTTTTTCAATGATTTTATTTCTTTGTGCTGGTTGTGTCATCAGAACACATTTAAAAGTACAATTTAAGTATCAACTTTGAAGACAGATGTAATTGTGATTCTGCAAGAGTATCATTTAATGTACTGTGTTTATTTCAGTAGTAATACCCATAAGTAATCACATCTTCACCTTCACACATCACAGTCCTAAATTATTTAGCCTACTACAGCAAAATTGGAACACACAGCAAATCTAAGTGATACTCAGGACCTCTGAGTTCATAACAAATAAACAAATACAGGCCTACAAATGGAATGCAGTCATACTACTACATTCATACAAGCTAAACTCACCATGAAGTTTAGATCATCCTGAATGGCATTAACCTGACTGCTAGCATCAATGATATGTCATCAATTATATTTTCTCAATAATTAATATGCTTAGTTATTTTTGCTGTTGCTTTTCCATATCTTTAAACAGTAAATACATAATGTTGTCATTGCGGCTTGAGAAACTCCATGCCATTGGCTACAAGCCACTGCTGCTTCTTGGCAAGATGACCAAAAAGAAAGAAAACAAATGCGAAATATTAACCCCTCGCTGCACACTTAACACCTATGCCCAGGACTACCTGCAGAAGATAGGCTCATTCTATGAGTACATTTGTGAAGGTGAGATGCATGCACTGTATTTTTAAAGTCACAGTTCACAACTAGTGTTGGGTATGCAAAAGATTTTATCAATGTTAAAATGTTAAAGGGATGGTTCACCCCTAAAAGTTAAATTCAGTCATCAACTCCTCACCTCCTTGACAGTAGGAACTTGGGATAGTTTCCATTTTAATATAACCAAACCAAGAGTTTGTTAGCACAACACTGGATCAACTCTTTTCAAAACAATTTAAGTTACGGTGGCTGCTTCTTTCTACCCAAATCTTGCAAGACAACAACTTGTGCTGGTATTTAGCCTTAGATACAGCCAGACAGCACTCCCTCAAGCCATTTTGTAAGATTTTGTAACCAACAACTTGTAAGACAACTGACTCAAAACCCTTTTCTACCTGTCCGCTGCCACTGTTTTTATCTGCACAGTATTGCGAGGTTGGAAAGTAATTGCATGAGATTTGGGGATGAGAAAGTATGACTGTTTATTTTGATCGCAAACTACTTACAACATGTACCTTTTTGACCACTGAGTGATCGTGTAGCTTAATGAGACATGGATAATGCTGCACGGGGGACTTTTGTGGACATTTAACTGTTATTGATCTGGAAAGGAGTGGCCACCTTTCACTCTGTAAAAAAGTTAATGCAGTATTGTGTCAACACACTCTGTGTTGGTTGTATGAAAATGGAAAGCTCTAAAGTTTCTATACTGTCAAGGAGGTGAGTTGTTGATGACTGAAATTTAGTTTTAGGGCTGAACCATCACTTAAATGATTTCCTCTTATCGACTCTATTCCTTAACAACTTCCTTAATCGATCCCCAAAACGGAACAAACTTTTGAGAGTGATGGGAAGAGCACAACACATGCATGCCGAATTCCAGTTTACCACAGTGTGGCACTTCTGTACTGATGTTGTGTGTTTCTGTGATTGTGAAAAGTTTTTTAGCGCACACAGTCCAGTGTTAACTAAATAGTTTGGTTTGAGCCAGTCTGGAAACAAACATTAGGCTTGGTGTCATTCTTTGAATAGATATTATGAGTACTCGGTGTGTTTTTTTTTCCTGTCTAAATGATATATTCTATTTGTTATAGTCACAGAAAATCAAATATAGATTTGCAGATATCTAATAGATCCAGTAGTCAATAGTTCTCCTGTAATCAAAAGTGACCACAAATCTGGTTGGGAAGAAATGGACTATATGATTCTCACAGATTAACTTAAAACAGGTACAGTTCAAACTCATGGTTAACCTCTTTGTTCTAAGTAAGCAAAACACAACACTTGTTTAACTTGCACAGGTTGGACCCACGATTCCACTGGCAATGAGGTCATGGGAATTCCAGATAAACACTGCACCTCACACCCTGTGACCCATCGGAGGATACAAACAACTGGGAGGGGGCGAAGACCACAGAGGGGCATGTGGAGGTGGCGAGGACCATGCAGATGGATGAGACGAGGACCATGGAGGGCCAGGTGGAGGAGACAAGCACAAGGCAGGTGGAGGAGGCGAGGACCACGGAGGGGCGGGTGGAGGAGACAAGCACAAGGCAGGTGGAGGAGGCGAGGACCATGCAGGTGGAGGAGGCAAGGACCACGGAGGGGCGGGTGGAGGAGACGAGGACCATGCAGGTGGAGGAGGCAAGGACCACGGAGGGGCGGGTGGAGCAGGCGAGCACCACATAGGGGCAAGTGGAGCAGGCGAGCACCACAGAGGGGCAAGGTAATTAGGGCAGATTTACAGAGTTACAGTTTATATTTGTAAAGGCTGAAAGTGTTTGACCCATGCGTTACCTTGCTCAACTTTTTCCCCATAGAGTTTTAGGTCACTGTCATGTTATGTTCTACAACATAAACTATGCCTGGTGTTACACTAAATGCCCATTATTACACTTCTCTTAATAAGTACTGAAACATGTGACTGCTTAATCAGTTAATCAGTCAACACAAAAAGCTATTATCATTGGGAATAATGATTAATTGTCACAATTGGTCGTAAATTATAAAAATAGACATTTTCTGTCTACAGCTTCACAAATTTAAACTGTGGTTGTGGTTTGTTTGCTATATAGGTCTTGTGTTCTTAGTTTATGTATACTTCTATGGAGAAATGTCATTGGAAATCTGCCAGGGAAGTAGTGTTGTAAGCAGAGACAAATCTTTTAAAATTTCATTCAGTTAATTTATTCATGTATTCTTGCAGGTTTTCACAATCACATTGTGAAAAACTGCGAGAAGGTCATGTTGGAAAAAGCTTTGGGTTGACGAACAATATGTAAATACTGTTTGTAGGGTAATATTTTTAATGCATTGAATTGGTATTCTGATAACTCTATTACCATAGGTCATTAGTCAAGCAGATTCTCTTATGGAATTGAATTAATTAAATAGAATGTAAAAGGAATTGTGTGATCTGTGAGAATTCTTTATTGATCCCCAGGGGGAAAAGAAATGCATAGAGTGTACTGTAGGATGTAGAAACTTCCTTGTATGTTGGCAACAGTGACTGTGTTTACATGGACTTGAGTATCCCGGTTATGATCGGGTTTTTGAAGTATCCCGTTTTTGTGTTTGCACATGTAAACATCATATCCCAATTTCAGAAAGCTGGATGAGCCCATATCCTGGTTTTGAGAAACCCGATTATGCTAGCTGGAGTACTCCAAAAGAAACTGGGATCCTGTTGCATGTAAACATCTTATCCCGGTTTCTGACCGCTGCCGACTACTTGCACAGGCGCGGCTTCAGCCGAGTGACGGAACAGAAAAACACAAATGGCGGCAACGAAAGCATCTCACTTCTGGAGCGATGAGGAAACAGAGTTTTGTCTTTCGGTGATGAAAGAATTAAATATACTTGGCAGTTTAGATGGGAGAAAGCATGGAAATGCTGACCTATTGAAGTCTGCAGTATACAGACTACAGGACGCCGGTTTCCCAACACGCACAGTGGAGCAAGTCAGGTCACGGTGGAAAATACTAAAGAAACATTACTACGGCCAAACATCAGAACAAAAGAAATGGCTCTGATCCAACAACTTTCAAATTTTATAAAATTTTGGACGAGATGCTTGGTCACCGTCAGCTGGCCACTACAGAAGACGGTGGTGTTGACATCGGCTTCCCTTGTGCAACGCATGCTGTATCAGATTAACGATTTCAAAATTGTCGGTTTGTGTTGTAAACATCACAGGCGCCTACAGCATGCAGTCATCAGTAACCGGGATACTAGTATTTATCATGTATACGGGGATATGAATAACCAGATTTCTCTGTGTTCCATGTAAACGCCATATCCCGAATATGATCAAAACCGGGATAAGCCTCATAACCGGGATACTCAAGTCCATGTAAATGCAGTCAGTGTTAGCTAGATACTTTTTATCTGTTGGGTCTCTGAATTACAGATTAAAAAGCATTTTGTACTGAAAAATTCATGATCAAATACTGTAAATATCAACTATGACCCATTATATCAATGAAACTCAATTATTATAACCAAAAATAATATTGAGCTAAGAATGTAATTAATGTTTTGGGTTTTTTTTATTTTGTTTTTTATTCTATTTGTAGGGCAAAGCAGAAATGTTGGTTGACTGGGAGCCCTGTCCAGTATGGTATATATTCTGCTCTTTTTCTGCTTCATCTCATCCCCTGTAGTCCCATATTGGAGAACAAACACACAAGATTTTACAAATGCGATACAACCGTCCACACCTACAGGCTATCCTACCACCAGTAGTCTAATTTCTTTCACTATTGCTACAGTTAAAGCAACCCAGAAATCTATGCATTATTAATTTACTTTAACTTTGTTAATATTTATTTTTTTTATACAATTGGTTACAATCATTTCTCATTACTTTGTTCACTTTTTCAAAATGGTGGTGGTCCTTCATAGATGGAAAATGAAACTGTTATACTTAGACATAGACTTAAAGCATGTTCTGTAATGATGTTTGCTTGACATATGTTAAAAGGTTTAAGTTTATTGGAAAGACTCAACATTAACAGAAACAATTTACTTTCTGTTTTCAGTGGTGAGGAGTGGGCCCATTCCTGGCAGCCAAAGGATTCTCTCCTAATTAATGCACAGAAATAAAATGTATAATTTGAACTCCATTTTTGTTTCTGCGTATTTATTATCTTGTTTCTATGCTGCATTTGAGATCATATCTCATCTTTCGCTAGTAGAGATAAGGTGAAGACCTCCAATTAGGTTGACACATGGAGTTTAACCTCAAGTAGGCCTTGTCACGATCCCAGCCTAGCCCTTGTGTCCTCCTGGTGTTTTGCCTCTGCCTCCCAGTCTGTCTCTATGTGTGTGGGCGTGTCTGTTCACTGTTGTCTGAGTCTCTCTCCCTCCAGACCTGCTGCTCGTCCCGGACCTGCACAGCTGCCATGCATCTAGTCATCACTACCGAACTACCTGCTACAAATACCCTGCTCAGTCTACCTGTCCCTGCCGGATTGTTGCCAAACAAGTTCCTAGTCTCGGTTTGTCCTGTTGGCACGTTTGTAGCCATTTTTGCCTAGTGCATTCTGCCTGTTTGCCTTAGGATTAGTGCCCAGTTTGTCTGCCCTGCCTGCCTGTCTGCCCCCCCCCCCCCCCCGTCTTGGATCCCTCAGCTATGCACACCTACAAGCCATCAGCCCAAACCTCCAGCCAGCTCTTCCTCCCACCTACCCCCTCGTGTTTGTTTTTTTTGTTATCTGTTACCAGTCTGTCTGAGTCTGCACTTGGGTTCACCTGTTCAGCCCCGCGTAACAGGCCTAAATAAAAATATACTTAATCTAACCTTTTCAGATGTTCTTCAGAAACATATTTTCATATTTTATGATTATACATTGTGCTATATGTTATTATATTACAGCTGACATATAACTTATGTTCTGTTGTCGGTGCTTTTCAAGTTAACTCACAGTCCAGTGTTAAGAAATACAGCCTTATGGCTTGTTTGACAAATATGCATTTGGCGTATTTTCACTTGTATTGTTGTGAAAGACAAATAAACTATTGCCAAAAATGAGCATTTTTGTTTTAATATCGGACCTAAGACCTTAACCTTTAACCTTTTTGACCTTTATCGGACATAAGACCTTTCCAACGATGTATTTTGTTTAGCTCTATGACAAAGAAACAAAAAGCTTCATTTTATATATTGGGCCTTCAACGTGCTCTCTGAAACTAGGCCTGGGATGGCTTGTGTCCCTGAAATGAGAAAATTAAAACTTTGTCGTAGAGCTAAACCAAATACATTGTTGGAAAGGTCTCGATCTGGGGAGTAACATATGTCAGTATGAAGATTCTACATGGCTCCTGCTTTGAAATATTGTCCTTTGAACCTTGACCTCGGTGCATGTTTTAAGGCTTATAATTCAGCAACAAAAGGGGTTACAGACATGGGACCAACTGTTATAGAGAGCTCTTGACCTCAGCTCTCATGTGAGTATTGTCAATAACTGGGGGCACTGTCAAATATGGGCAAAATATGGTTAAAATTAATTTTCACCCATTTAACAATTAGATATTTAAAATCTGATTACACAAATGCGTTTACCATCCACTTAAACTCCTCAGTGGACTCTCAATTCTGTATTTACAACTTCCAATTCTAGGAAAAACACTAATAATATTTAGAAACTACAATTCCCTAGAGCCGCGGCATGCAGCTTGATACAGATCGCCATCAAACTTGTAGTTCCTCCGGTTTGCAAAGCAGGGTGGTAAGTAGGTTCGTAAAAAGATATATCTACTGACTATATCAAATATGTAGTGCAGCCGAACTAGTAATTATACTGCATCTAGATGATCTATGTTAAGAAAAAGTAAAGATGTCGGTTTATTTAAGATATTTTAGACTCCTGTTTTGGCTAAAACATCTGAAATACATCAACATCTTTACCTTTTCTTAACATAGATCATCTAGATGCGGTGTAATTACTAGTTCGGCTGTACTACATATTTGATATATTCAGTAGATATATATTTTATATCGTTTTTAATCGTAACAGTCGCTGAGGGTCATGGGTAATTTTGGCTAATGTAGCTTCCGCTATCGTCCAAAACTGACAAGAAAACTTGATTCCTCAGAATCGAAGGTGAAAAAATTAAAACTGATGGCTATAACAATAACCTATCGTATTGTTGAGTTATCAAGGTCACTTTTGTGTTTTTGTGTTGAGACATGTTAAAGATACCATAGGTTATGTTACGGCTTTAGCTGGCGTCTTGCTTCACCATAGTAACGGCCGCTGAGGCTCTTGGGTGCTCCCGAGTCCCGACTGACAGAAAATAAACGTGGTGCAGGCACGAAAGTTACATCCAATTGAAATACATTAGTTTGAATGTCGTGCTGAGTGACATGAAAAAAATGGAAAAATCGTGTCCATGAACACGAATCAATAGAT
Source organism: Centroberyx affinis (assembly GCF_046629955.1). Classification (NCBI taxonomy): domain Eukaryota; kingdom Metazoa; phylum Chordata; class Actinopteri; order Beryciformes; family Berycidae; genus Centroberyx; species Centroberyx affinis. The sequence goes on from NW_027281452.1 coordinate 33,190, forward strand.
TAAATTACGTGACTATTTCACAAACTCCCGTGAGACCGGGTTGCTACTTGCTCATCTTAAAACAACTTGTTCTTGTTCTTAATTGTGCATAATTCATTAACAATAATGTGTCAATATTAAATACTACAGTTGCTTTTTTACACATTTGTGCAAATTCGTATGTCTCTTTTCTTTTGTGCTTTGCGTAAAAATATACATGTATTTTTGTAGAAGCACTTATGCATTTATTCTTGTATACTTCTGCTGTTTATGTAATTTCATCCCCTTATCACAGTTGTTATATGTTGTTAATAATGGGGGGGGGGGGGTTGGAGAGGGAGCCTTTGTATTTGTATTTGTATGTGTTTATGTGTAATTTCCGTTTTGCTGTATTGTAGATATATTGATGTTTCAAAGACCCCCTTGAAAAAGAGATGATTAATCTCAAGGGTTTTATCCTTTCAGTAAAGTTCAATGAAGATGACATGCAACAAACATCCTGGGTCAGATTCAAACCCAGGATGTCACAGTTACATCATACAGACCTTAGACCACCGACCCACCAGGACACACCAAAATATTTGACTTTTTAATGAATGGTGATTAAATGTTGTTTTTTTTCACCGAACAATATAGCTTTTGAACAGTAGCTAAACAAAGTGGTTGCTGATACATAAACACTGGTAGAAGTGTTGAGTTTCAGTCAGCGCATTAATAGTTAAATTAACAGTTATGCCTTTACTGGGTATTTAAAAACGGATTTGAACACTTTGAATGGGAACTGCTCATTTTATAAAACTTTTTTAGAACCGTTTTATTTAATTTTTTTCATTCTTTTCATTACTGTGAGCGACACATATCCTAATTTGATGACATTTGTCCAAAATATTTGCCTGTCTTTGTAATATTGCCTGTGCAGCTCTTCCACTCATTCATGCCCCTTATCCACTCCTTCCTTCCTTCCTTCCTTCCTTCCTTCCTATTCCACCTTTGTTACATCTTTCTCCCCCCAGCTTCCCCTCTCCCCTTCCTCCTCCTGTTGCCGAGCGATAGAGCAGGAAAACCACTTAGCCTCCTGACCCGACAAGTGAGACCATTTGAATTGTATTATTTTACCCTTACGCTCTTCCTGCCACCCTTCCTTGTTTTTGTCAATCTCTTCTCCTTTTCCTTCTCTTCCTCTGGCTCCTCTACACTACCTGGCTACCCTCTATCCATCTCCCTTCACAGCAGAACAAAGCTGCCTTTATTTTTACCCTCTCTTCCTTCCAATTCTCATCTTCCTCTTCCTCCTCCTGCCCTGTTACTCTCCTCCCATACCTCTTCTCCCACTGTAACAATCAGTCTCAACTCCTTAGAAGACGAGTGGAGCCTTTTAAAATGTACTCTCATCCTTTCTTTCTACTTCCCTAGCTTATTTGTGTCTCAGTTTGTCATCTTGACTGTTTTCTCTTTCTTCTTTTGTGGGTGAGACGTTTTTGTAAGCTTCTTTATTTTTGCTATCTCAGTTTTTACGAGTTGGTTGTGTAAATAAACCCGAACCTACCTGTCTCCTTTCTTGTTTGTCATCATCATACTCTTCTTTCCATCCCTCTCACCAGCTTCCCTTTTAGTTATATAGCTTGGTCAGTGAGGATGTTGTAAGATCTTAGGAGTGTGCAAATATTAAGACATTAAACATGTCTGAAGTGAATATAATTAACTCAGGTTTACTCATTTCACAGTATGTGGAAAGGAGGATATTCTTAGGGAACCATCATGCCAAAAACATGCTTATACATGACAATCTGTATACTTTACAGACTTTGAGGGGAAAGTAGAAGCCATAAATCTCCAAGACAAAGAAGAGAAAGAGCAAATTGACGTTTTGCTGAGCATCAGTCAAAATCCATACCGCTCATCAATTTAGAGAGCACATTCATAGCTGATATAAGAAAAGAAGATAATTCTAATTTGGATGTTAGCCAGCTCTATATGAGATGGACAGAAGAAGAGGAGCAGAAGCAAAAAAAGAGCTTGACTGGTGATTTGGACAAGAGAGACGCCCTACCCTCTAATACGACCCACAGGAGCGTTTCCAACGTCTCACAAAAATATGTGAAATGAACACAACCTCGACGAATTTGAAAACGTTCCTCCACCACAAATTAAATTACGTCCCAAAGGTTGGTTAATGGTTACATTTAGGCAATTAAAACCACTTTGGTTAAATTTAGGGCAAGTAAAACAAGTTTGGTTAAGGTTAGGGTTAAGGTTATGGTAAAGTTTAGGCAAATAAAACAACTTGCGTTATGGTTATGGTTAGGCAACTAAAACAACTTGGTTAAGGTTAGGAAAATGGTTTGGTCATGGTTAAATTAAATAAAATTAAAATGTGACTCACGGTTGTATGTCGTTTGGAAACGCTGGGAATCGAACCCCGGTCGCCGACATCGAAGGCAAATATACGCTCATCCGCCATCCCCAACCACAACACCCTGACTGTCCACCGTGCTATTTCAATGTTGAGAGAGAAAAATTACGTGACGTCACGTCACGTGGACGCATTGTTGTTATTTACACGACCGCTAGAGGTCGCTTAGCTTTAAAATGTAACTATAGGTCGTAATAAGCTGCTTGTACAAATGACCTATGGGGTTGTTTTTTGGGGGAGGACAGGCTCGGCTGTCAAGGTGAGGCCAGCAGCAGCCACAGAGCAGGTAAGTTATAGCAACAACAACAGTGGAGGAAAGGAGGAGGAAAAGAAAGAACAGATAAGATAAGATAAACATGCAGCTGACAAAGACCCGTTCAAAAACACAGTGGACATCAGCGTTGCTCTTTTTTATTGCAGATTCGTTCTGCGTTCTCCATCTGCTTCTTCAAGGCCTGTGGAGGCTTCATGCTGCCGGTTACCTCCAGGACCCCAGGACAGATGACATCATCGAGATGAGTGACAGGTGTTGGGGTGGGAACTTAACCAACTGAGGGCGAGGAGGGCAGGACTGACATTAACACTTTGCTAATGCTGCCCCCAGACTAGAGGATAATTGGGCAGATTTTGGGTCCGATTTGCCCCCGCCCCCCCCCCCCCCCCCCCCCGACAATCGCGGGGGCGTTCCCGACACGAGGCTGGTCTGAACCGATTAACTGCCCAAATGATCCTGTAGTGTGAGGGGTTTACAGATATAATCTTAATGTTACCGACTTGATCGAAGTCTCCCCGATTTTGAATCGTAAATATCAAACATGTTTGATATTTACGACTTGAAATCTTATAATGTGAAAGGAACAGCGATGGACTATTGAGCAGAAACCCGTAATAGCCAATGAGAGTGAGCTGACTGGGAAGCATCACCAACCGGATGTTGCGTACTTGTGCTTGTAGCAGTAGCTTGCACTAGCCCCGTTTGAGACTAACAATAAAACTTTATTTCCAACTCACCTCCAGCTCACGCTGCACGCTGTATAGGCCATGTTGATTTCGTAGCACACAGTAACAGTCCGCCTCCATGTTTGTTTTGCTCTGAAGTCACGTTTGATCACGCAAGTTTCTGTGAGATCTCAAGTCGCTGGAATCGCCACTCTGAAATCGTTTAGTATAAACGCTAAGTGTGTGGTCCTGCGTCTTGACTGAATCGTCTGGTGTGTGCGTTCCTACGATTAAAATGTTACAAATCGGTTAAATCTGTCGTTATGTCTGTGGCCTCCCACGTTTTTAAAATCAATTAAGATTTTAAAATCCTCTAGTGTGCAGGCGGCATTAATCAAAGTTAAAAGTTACATATTGTAGCTTTAAAAAAGATTTGTAGTTGCACACTAATTACACAATAGATAAATTACAACTTAATTCTATGTGTGACAAACTATTTACAAATACAGCTCTACATGTAATGCACTGTATGAATACAGATTTTTTGGAAGACATTTGATGCTTCTGTGTAATGAGCCAATGGGAACGCAGGATTTTACATCCTATTTGTCTACAATCAGACTTATGTGGTCTGAGCAGAGTGCATGGTTGGTCATTTTCCCATTTTCAAACTCAAAATAATTTCTCAGACACAATTACTATCTAACTATAGCCAATGTAAAGTATAAAATTCATTACACTAAAATATTGTTCAAAACTCAATTTTGTCTCAAGGTGAAAAGTGGCTTTTGTGGCTTTAAATTGATTATTTTGTTCCGGTAACTGATTTTCTGTATTACTCTCTCTCTTGTTTTACATTCACTGTGAGTCATTTAGTGATTGAGTCGTTCCTGAAAGTATTGCTGTTCTGCTCTGCTTAACTAAAGACAGACAGCTGTGTTAACGACAGTTCATTAAAGCCATAACAAGAACGGAGACCACATGGTGACGCACGTTATAAAACGGGTAGTTAGTTTCCTCATTTCCAGTTGGTTGAGCCACATATGACGGCGTTGTAAAATACATGATAAAAACACACCTGTGACCACACAACTGTTGATTTCATTATTTATGTGCTGATCTGTTCAGGAGCTATATTGGATGGTGAAATTTATTGAACATTTGCTTTCTACAGAAACTGCTGCTTTAATCAAAATAAAATAATCATAAACTGTAAAGAGGAAGGGATGGATGTGTACATCAGTCTATCAGTAGTTTCACATCAACAACAAAAATCTGTATATTGGCCTTATTCTAAATAAGACAATATTCTGATGAATCTGTTTCCATGTGTTGCTTAACTATTCCATTCATCATATTCCCGTTTACAGGCTGCAGAGCAAAGTCTGATTAACAGAACAAAGGAGAATCAAAATCCTGAGCATGGTGACTCAGCCCAAAAATGTTCTTTGTTCTGGTGTTCTGGTGTCAGTCTCTTTTTCCTCTGCAAACAAGTTGTCCTCGTTGGATTCAGGTGTTTACTTACAGTCTAAAATGCCCTTCAATAATGAGACTAAAATCAGAATACTCCACATGTCTTAATGTGATTCTGCTTACTCCGACTATGATCTTATTTGGGTTAAGGTAACCAGAAAATGCTGCTTACACGGCAATTTCTTATTCAGACTCTGTCTCAATCGGATTAATATCGGATTATTGCTGTCCAGGTAAACATAGTTAGTGAACTGATATTGATATTGCATATGTGGGGAGCTGTTGAAGGGTGCAGGAAATTAACAAAAAGGGAAGAGAAAAAACTCCCAGGAACCACAACCAGGCGAGAGAGAGAGAGGGAGAGAGAGAGCGAGAGAGAGAGAGAGAGAGCACCGTGCTGATCTCTGTACATAAACATATATACATTTGTAAAAAAAAAAAAAATGTTGCAGTGTTTACACAGTTCTCACTTATTTGTATTTATATTTGTCCACATTTTTGTATTTTAATTTTAAGTTATCTTTACTTATCTGTATATATACAGTATATATATATATTTTTAACAGCAAAAGCAAATTTTTTCTGTTTGTATTTTAAAGTTAATTTTACCTATTCTTGTTTATATATTTGATTACGTCACAGCTCTGTCTACACATTTCTTTTTTCTAGTATATCTTTAATTGTACGTACATTTTTTGTTTTTATTTCACACTTGCCTTGGCAATGTAAACGTATGTTTCCCATGCCAATAAAGCCCCTTTGAATTGAATTGAACTGAGAGAGAGAGAGAGAGAGAGAGAGAGAGAGAGAGAGAGAGAGAGATGTGGAAGCCAAAGGTTCAGGCCTATTAGCCGCACTTGTAAGAAATGGTTAGTAAATGGTCAGGAGGCCGGCATTCAGCTTGCATTCATAAAGGTGTGCTGGCTCCTTCTTGTCTGAAGTGAGTGTGCAGATCAAGAGCTCAAGAACCAAAGCAATTATTTCATTTGTTAAACGTTAGTCGGTTGGAAGTCATAAATTACCATTGCACACTTTTTTTTAGAATTAGTCCCCAAATTGTCACATTTACTATCCTCCCCATCTTCCTTGTTCCTTTATGTCCTGTAAAAATGTTCACACCACGATCCCCCAATCTCCATTTAAACATCTATTAGCATCATTCATTCTTTTATTTCAACTCCGTCTGTCTTTCCTTCTTCCTCTCCTTTCACCCCTCTATCTCCTGCTTCACAGTAATAGTGCAGGACAGTCAGTTTACAGGTTGAGCTGACGGTGTACGGGCGTTTAATCTTTTATATTAGGGCCTTTTCCCCTTTATCTACACGCCCCCTCTCTCCACACACACACACACACACACACACACACACTCAACACACACTCAACACACACCCTAATAGCGCAAGATAATTTGTTCAAGCTCTCGGAGTAGTAATCAGCTAATCAGTTGAGATTTTATAGTCCATTCGTCTCTCTTTTCATCACGCTCCCTCCCATGATCCTCTCCTCCTCAGCCTCCTTTCCTTTCCACCCTTCCTACATCCCTCTCTCTATATAAATATTCCAATATATCCATTGAAATTCCCCTTCTTTCCACCACCTCCCTCTCTTCCCTGTCCTCCTCCTCCTCCATTCCTCCCCCCTTCTCTCCATCCACAGGACAGTCAGTTTAAACTGTTGAGCAGCCAGGATGAGTCTCTTCCAGTAAAATTTTTACCATAGTGCCATTCCTTCCTCCCACTTACTCTTTTTCCTCTTGGTCCTATCGTATCCCTCCTCCCCCCTTTATTGCCCTGCCATCCCTCCATCCCTTGCCAACACACACACACACACACACACACAGTAATAGAGCAGGATAATTAGCTTAAACTCCCGGAGCAGTGATCAGAAAAACAGTTATGATTTTTTTTATCGTCTGCTGGAATTTCCTCTTTTGTCTCCATTTCTTTGTCATCCTCCTACCTCCTCCTCCCATCTCTCTCTCCTCCTCAACCTCATTTTCCTCCAACCTCCTCTCTCTATCCCCTTCCATTTAAATTTGTTCCTCCTGTTGGAATTCCCTCCTTCCTACCGCTTCCCTCTCCTCCTCCTCCTCCCCCATAGTAATAGTGCAGGACAATCAGTTTAGAGTCTTGGAGCGGTGATCACTGGAACAGTTTAGGTTTTATTGTCCATTGGAATTAATCTGGTCGATAAGGGTCGGCATGGAGACCGAGCTGCTAGCTGCGAGTCAGGACCGAGTCCAAATCAATAAAAGTCTAAACTTTATTACACCTATAAAACACACACACACACACACACACACACACACACACACACAGATGGATCCACACCCACTCAGAGACACTCACTTACACATAATATAGATGCACATATGCTCGTAAAGATGGATGCAACGGACACAAACGCATGCCAGCAAAAATGGACACACATGAAAAGATGCGTGTGCATGCAAAATTCCACCTATGTAAGCGCACACGTATGAACACACATGTTGAGAAATGCAGGTGCAAAACATACACGGCCCGTCAAAAGTTTGGGGACACCTAGCTTTGGTAAATTTTTAATAAATCAGCATGTCGGCCTGCAATAACTTAACTACATTAAAGACTAACTAGGTTTAGTTTGAGAAAAAAAAAATCATGCATGCAAATATTTGTGACCATAAAACTAAACTAGACCTTATCAAGCTTATTTCATGATATTTTTAGTCAAATTATCTCACTGAACCGACAGATAATCCTGCTGGTTTCAATAAATTTTACTTGATACATGCCAATATGACTTCTTTCAAGAAATCATCATGAAACAATGAAGAAAACAAGAAACTTTCTCCAAGACAATTTCACTTTTACCAAGTAAATGTCCTGAAACAAGTTACATTCTCCTGAAAAAAGCAAATTTGTTGAAACCGGTAAAATGATCTGCCAATGTAGTAAGATGATTTTCACAAAAAAAAACCCAAAATAAGCTTGATAAGTCTGAATATAAGATAATATAAGTGAACCAGTCTGTCAGTTTTTGCAGTGTGCTCACACTTTCTTTTTCCTCCTCACTTTTTCCTCAGAGACGCTCTGCCATGAAAAACCTTCTCTTCACACCACAGAAGACACTTTGATGAGTGTTGAGGAAATAGATCCAAAGGAAATATTAGGAAATAGCTATTTTATGTTACCAAAATCATTGCAGGCATTTTTTCCCTTACTTCTTCAGTGGAAAATAACAGAGAAAATCAAATATTACTTTGTAAATGTAGAAAAGGCAAGGTGTCCCCAGACTTCTGACGGGCGGTCCTGTGATCGCACATAAAATCGAAAAATTGAAGTTGACTGTGGATTTTAGGAGACACAACACAACCACACACCTGTCTACATTAATGGATCTGCTGTTGAAAGAGTCCAGAGCTTTAAATCTTAGGGGTCCACATTACCCAAGACTTATCATGGTCCCTCCACATCTCCTCTCTCATCAAAAAGGCTCACCAACGCCTCCACTTCCTGAGGAGGCTGAGGGAGATCAAGCTGCAACCTCAGATCCTGACTAACTTTTATAGATACACAGTGGAGAGCATAGTGACCAGCTGTGTTACAGTCTGGCATGGCAGCTCTACTGTGGCTGACCGCAAGGCTCTCCAGCGGGTGGTGAAACAGCCCAGCGTATCACTGGGACTGCATTTGCCACCCATACAGGACATGTTTGAGAAGAGAGGTCTGAGGAGAGCCCGCTGCATCACCAGGGACCCCATCACACCCCAGTCATCACCTGTTTGACCCCCCTGCCATCTAGGTAGGAGATACCGGACCATACAGACATGGACCAGCAGACTGAAGAACAGCTTTTTCCCCAAGAGCTTTTTCCCCACCTGACTATGGACACGGATTGAGCAATAATGGGAATTTTTAATGGCACTGTGCAATATTTTTCATGATGATAATGTAATATTACCCATGACTTAATGCTACCAATGACGACTTGCACTCTTTATATGTGACTTTAATTTTAATTATTTTCTATTCTTATTCTTATTTACTTTTTTTAAAAACTGTCAAAACTGTCTTGAAAGTGTGTCTCTTACTGTGTCAGTCTCTGCACTATGTTTTTATGTTTTTATGTTGCACCAGAGAGACTGGCGAACAAGACTTTTTGTTATACTGGACTGGTACAATGACAATAAATTGAACAAATTGAAGTGAATTGATTTGAATATATAATCGAAAGGTGGCCGCGCTTTTGCGGTCAAAGCACTCTGGAAGAGAATCTGTATCTTCTTTTAAATCCCTTCTAAAAACATATTTTTATAGAAAAGGGTAACACTTTACAATAAGGGTACATTAATTAAGGGTTAGTTAATGCTTAATAAGCATTAACTAACCCTTAATTAACAGTTAACTAATGTGTCTGGTCATTATTTACTAATGCTGTTCATGTTAACTAAGGTATTAATTTATACATTATTTAATACCGTATTTCCTCTAATAGTGGCCGGTAGTCAATTAAAAGCCGGGTCTCC